>NC_086444.1:783139282-783439282 GCF_028390025.1 Pseudophryne corroboree
AACGTTTTGGACCCACATGGGACTGAAACGTTGATACCCCTATGCTGATTTCCTGAGGCTATTAACAATAAAAAGACATATGAAGACTGGTGAGTGCTCTTGAGATTTTATTACTATATTTACCCTAGTGTGCTTGTTTCACGTAGATCTATAAGCCCTGTGACTCCACGCAGTTTGAAACAAGCTGCAAGTTACAAAAAAAAACTATTTAAGAAATAGTTTTATTGCTTGTACTGTTTGGTGAGCTTTAACCTAGTGCCCTTTATTCAAAGCCCTGTGACTCCGCGCAGTTTAAACTGATCTGCAAGTTCAAAAATTAAAAAGAAAAATATATAGATCTATTGTTTGCACTGTTCTGTCTACTGTACCCCAGTATGATGTGACAATGTTTCATAGATGCGTGTTTGTGCCGCTGCCCTCACTGCAGCCTTTAGCCAATATCCGTGATGAAAACAATATTGTGAGCTGTGAGGGTGTCAAAAATGACTGGAAACTAATGTTATTGAAGTTAACTCTAAGAATAAAAAGCTTTTTTGTGTAAAAATTTGAAAACAAATGCAAATCAATATCCCAATCCAAAACCAGTCACAGTGGTTTGCCAAATTCAAATCCAAAACTGGACGATGAATCAGGGCCAAATCCAAATCCAGCAAAAATGGTCCTGTGCCCATCTCTAGATATTATACATGTTTATGTTTGCTTATTTTCTGCAAAGTTTTTTATTTGCAAAAATGTCTTAGTTTCCAGTATTCTAATTTAGAATATATTCCTGTTTTTTTAGTTTTTTTTAATTTGACAGTCAGACAAAATTCACTCTACTTTCCTGGTTTCTTCCTTAGCAATATCCAAAAGACCCTTACCCTCTTCATATGAAACCATAGATCTCCACAGATTTTAGACAATATACTACAGAAACCAGTCTCCAAAGTTAGACTCTATTATCTAGCTTCCCTCCTCAAATTGTTGCCTCTTATGATCCGCCAGGCTCCACCACTTGGCTTGATCAGCTTATTTTAGTTTACCCAACCTGACCCTCTGTGGTGCTTTCCTTGTCTACAGAGCCGGCCCTAACCAATATGATGCCCTAGGCAAGATTTTGGCTGGTGCCCCCTAGCACCACCGCTGGTTCCGCCTCTGACCTTGCACCTCTTTCCCAGCACTATCACCCCTCACCGATAGTAGTCCTTATTTTGGTGTTTGTGCCCCCTATATTTTAATTAGGAACATTTCTCACATTTGGCGCACAGCCCAAAAATGGGTGTGTTTTTGCTGGCAATGGGCATGGCCACACAATAGTAACCCCAATTCCAATTACGCCACACAGTACTGCAACTTTATTCACATTTGATCATGTGATAGTGTCCATAATTCATATTACATCCCACAGTAGTATCACTTTACCTTATAAATGTTACTCCTCACAGTAGAGCCCCTTATTCACATTACATCACACTGAATTGCGCTTTATTCACATTACACCACACCCTATTGCTCTTTATTCACATTAGATGACACAGTAGTAGTAGTAGAGCACCTTATACACATAATGCCACACATTAGTAATGCATTTATACACATTCCACACAGTAATGCTCCTTACACATATGAGACACCTTATATTATTAATGTCCTTATAAATATAATGCGCCTTACACATTATGACAACCTTTATTAATGCCCTTTTGCACATAATGTCCCTTACACATATGCCGCACATTATTAATGCTCTTATACACATAATGACACACATAGTGCCCCCTACACATTTGCTGCACATTATTAGTGCCCCTATACACATAATGACACACATACAGTAGTACCCTGTTACACATATGCCGAACATTATTGGTGCCCTTATACACATAATGACACACATAGTGCCCCTTACACATATGTTGCACATTATTAATGCATTTTTACATGACACACATAATGCCCCTTACACATATGCCGAACACTACTGCACAACCAACCCACTCACATGCACACAGCACTCACACTGCCGCTAACACTGACCTCTGCCTCTGCTTGGATACAGATGTGTCCTCATAAATCTTGCCTCAATGCTAACGTCGGGCACACTTTTTTTTTTAATGAAAATTATTTGCATTGCTATGTGGCTAGGATGCACAAGCAGCTTCTGCTGATTAAAATGATATGCGGCATGCCTATATACTATGTGAGACTGTGGCTGTATCTGCATATGAAATGCTACACACAGAATATAGGCATGCCGCATATCATTTTAATCAACAGAAGCTGCTGATGCCCCTAGGCATATCAAATGCCCTAGGCAATTGCCTAGTTTGCCTATACCTATGGCCGGCTCTGCTTGTCTACAATGGCCTTCTGAAGCTAAACTGCTCCCCACCATTAAATTTGACTCTACTCTTTGGGACCTACAGCATATTCTTATAAAACGAATCTCTCCTTGACAGACTTTCTCTTGAACTCTTTCTGGATCTTCTAATATGAGATATCATAGCTGGATCCAAGCAGGACTTAAGTTTCCCACGGATTTTTCCAGATAAGGTCAGGGGTTATCCTTGGCTGAGCTCCAACAGATGCCCCCGTCCCAAATTCTCAATTTTTTTGAATTTTTCCAAATTGCCTTTTTTTAAGTTGCTTACCTTCAATCCCTACTCTCCGAAATCTCACCCTTTCAAGAACCATTGCAAACACCACCATTTATCCAAGGGCTTGATTTCCCAACTTTTTGCTATTCTCCTGAACCCTGCCCTTCCCTCTCCAAGATTTCATGAGCCTGAGTGGGAAAAAAAGAAGATCTCAGACCTCACCCAGACAATAAGGCATGGGAAGATATGAAACTAGAGATACAAATGTAGCCATGTTAACACGCACGCACACATAGTCACGAGCGCACTTGCTGCCACCTTCATTTCAACGGTAGCTAAAAGTTCCAATTCCACATTTTCACCAAAATCTAAGAAACCTTGTATAAAATATATTACCATTGGTATTTCACCCCATCCAGACACAGCAAAATGTTCCCCTCCTGTTTACCTGATTGATGGCGGGGCTGTGGTTGCACGGGTGTTATGCTACATATGTGGTGGACTTACCCTATTTTTGCTCCCTTTTGGAACTCAGTTCATACTCTTTTATATTTTCTTTTTGAAGCGCCAGTGACAAAAACTCCCCTGGATAATCTTATTATGCTAAACTCTTCCCCCCAGAACTTTACCAAAATCTCCCAAAAACTGCCCGCACACATTTTTGGGCAGTGGCCAAATCTTTGATAACTCTGAACGTGAAAAATACTTCCCCACTGTCTCTCTCTCTACACCTAAACAACAGGTCTGGCGTATGGTGACTATGGAGGAGACAACTTATTATCTTCATGTTTGAAGGAAGGTAGACTCCTATCTCCCTCAGTATCTATATCCCACTACTTTAGATGACCCATAGGCAGTGTATCATTTCTCCTTTATCATGTCCCATTATACTTATCTTTGAAAATTGCACTAATGCTTGGATTGTGGTTATTTTTTTGTGTGTTTTATCTGTGTCTTTTTTTCCCTATTCCTCAAAGCTACTGTTCTTCTTGTTTTGTCATTTCGATTGACCAATCAAAATAAGGAATTCTACAAAAAAATGTAAACAACATATAACTGTGGCAAATCTTAGAATTCATATTATTGTAAAATACTGTTACATGTTGTTTGACTAATAAACCAACATTTACCATTTCTATAGTGCTTAAAGGACTACACATACTGAACTTGGGGTGATTCACAGGTGGACAGTACTGGCACTACTGAAAAAATATGCTATTGCTGCAGCTGATGGGCTGTCTATTGAGAAACCCATTGGTTGCAGCTCTAATCTGCCATAGTGCAGATGAAGACACACCATCGTGCAGACTATGAAAAAGAGAACAGAATTGACACCCTATTAGCACAGTAAGTGAAACTATAGAAATTATCTTTCAAGTGTGCTTATGGTTACTTAACATATGACCCATGAATGATTACCAGCAACAATTAAAGGAATTCTAGTAATTACTTTACAATTACATCCAGAAACCTAAAATCCAGAACAACTTAAGCTAAATATTAAAAACTTCCTTAGCTCCTGCCATCTATCTAAGATATACAATGTGCAATGCTCCTACTTTACTTTAATAAATACATTGCTTTTTGGGGGTACTGCATATACTGTAGTAGTAATAAATCTTAGACATGCATTTGCTCCAGGTCACAATGGATTTATCTCCATTTATTTGTAAAAAAAAAATAGCTGTCTCCTTGATCTGTATGTGTAATGGTATATTTAATGCCCTAGCATACAGTAGCTTTTACACCAGAAACCTGGACATATTCCTACTGAGTCAGGCAGCTATAGGCCGATCACTTTTTTGAACTTAGACTTACATTTTTTTATTAAAGTCCATGCAAGTAGATAGGGATGGTCATAACTAATTCTTTCACCCTATCCTGGTGGCTTTCATACCTAATTGACATATGGGACCGGATGTAATGAAGTCAGAGTTGGCCGGAGGTGCGGGTACCCGGCCAAAATCTGACTTTTTTTCAAGCGGCAATCATGTACAAGGCAAAATCATGCCTTGTAAATGATTGCCACTTTAAAAATATGCCCGAGGTCGGCTGGGAACCCGCACCTCTGGTCAACTCGGACTTCATTACGTCCGGCCCATAAAGTGAGATGGGTAATTGATCTTCAACTTACAGTAATAAATAAGATAAAATAGTCTGATTTTTTTTTACAACAAACTCTCATAATATGGGGATTCAAGGAGACTTCTGTAGAGGTGGCCTCCCAACAAGGTGTGTGGCATCAAAGAGAATGCGGTATGCACGAGCCATGCCCTTGTTTCATAACACTGGGGGTATGGGATACATGCAGTAACTAAGGCCAAGAAATGTTATGTCCTACCTGCCAGTTGATGTTTAAAGCTCTGCTGGTAGTTGTCTAAATCTTGGAAAAGTTTGGACCAGTCTTGAAAAGAGAAAGGGAATAAATATTAGCAATTCAAGGACAATATTCAAATAATATATCATGCCCATTCTCCTTTCTAATGTGATCCCCATTACCGCGCATATCGCACCCATAGTAATCAGGTTTAGCTGCATAAAGGGTTGGGCGCTTAGCTACCCTAGGGGTAGCGAGCTGAAATGATAATACCATGCCTGTCAGCAGGAACAGAACCGGTGTGGAAGAGTGCGAAAATAATTGAATACTGCCCAAAATGTGTCAAATAATGTATATCCTTCCCCCTGAATCTGCAACTGCCAGTCAACATAAAGCATTAGAATGCATGGATCTCTCTCATTGCCCTCTCCCTACTCATATAAATATAAATGTCCCTTCCATAGCTGTCTCATTGCCCCTCCCTCCATATCACTTTGATTGTCCCCTCCATTGTTGACTCATTGCCCTTGTATATATCCCTGATTGCCCCCTTCATAGCTGTCTCATCTAATCCTCCTGGCATATATCCTTGATTGGCTCCTCCATAGCTCTCTCTCACTGCCAATTCCTTCAATATAACACTGAACCCCTTGCAGCACACACTAATCTCTCACAGTTCACTCACTAACCCTTCACCTCTCACTCACTGCCCCCCTCACTCAAGGCCGGATTAAGCCTTGGGGGTGCCCGGGCCACTTAAGACAGGGGGGCACTGATGAAAGGTGAAGGATGTATATTAAATTGTGCATACCTCCAACATGTCCCATTCCAGGAGAGACACAATGCTCTCTACCTGGACTTCCCATTTAATATATGATTCATGTCACCTGTGTTGAAATATTTAATTGATAAGAAAGGTAATTTCAACACAGGTGATTGCAATCAAAAATTAAGAAGGAAGTCCAGGTACAGAGCAAATTGTCCCTCCTGGAATAGGTCATGGTGGGAGGTATAGATTGTGTATATTAACTTTAAACCAATGGTGTATATTCGTTTTAACTAATAGTTTAATAATGTCTGGGTACTGTTTATAGCTCCACCTAGTTGAAAGACAACCATTTTATAAACTTTTTTTGTAGTAGAACAAAGACAACTTAACCTTAAAATACACATAGAAAAATAAAATAATTTATCTTGTCACATGCAACAATAACAGCACCCTCTGTACTACTTATACACTGGGACAGGACACAGGAGGACTCTGTGTGTTTCTATCTTTAAACCCAAATGGTTTAGTTACATAACAGTTTACACAGGAATCAGATACCTAGGCAGGGAGGAGGAGAAGCTGGGATCCCCGTGTCACTTACAGCTCTCTCCACCCTCCTATCTCTCCTCTGGTCAGAAAACTCAGTTGGTAGCTCATGAAACATAATATTCCTGTGTCCCTGCCTGCACTGCATACTGTCCTGCTTGCATTCTGGCTGCTGGTTCTTCTTCTGCTTAAGAGGGAAAGCTAGCGATGACAGTGTCCTCTGCCCGGGGGGGGGGGGTGTCCCTGACAAAGGGGGGCCCAGGGTACAGTATGCCCTGTGTCCCCCCCTTAATCTGGCTATTCCCCTTACTGCCCCTTAACAGAAACCACTGTCCATATCAGATCTCACTGAATTCCTCAAAACACTCACTGTCCCTTTCATTGTCTACCACACAGCACATTCCCCTTCACTACCTCCTCATAGCATTCCCCCCCCCCCCTACACAGGTCTTGTAGGTCACAGGGTGAGTGTGCAGGGACAGGTCTGGCATGTTACAGGGTAAAAACCAATTGTCCTAAATGACAGGGAGGGCACGTGTAGGGTTGCCACCTCTCCAGGATTCTCCAGGACTTGGTGGCAACCCTCCAGGAGGCGTTTCCCCTCACCCGGATTTTGGGATTCTCCTGGAATAAGGAGAACCTGGGAGCGGAGCGCAGGCGCAACGAGCGGCCGGCAACACATAGACCTGTCAGTCTTAGTGCGGAGAGCTCCGCCTCCACCTCCAGCCCACAAACCAGTGCTTGCGGAGGGACTGCTGGGGGTGGCACCAGCGGCGGTGCACACATAGGAGACGGACATCATGTCAGCCCCCAGAATGTGCAGCACAGGGGCACTCTGAGACTGAGCGGCACCTCTCACTCACTGGCACTGCATGATTGCATGTTACAGCCTCCCTGTAGCTGCTGAGCACAGCCTGGCATAGGTGGCATCCGAACAACAGGGCGCTGTCATTTTTGGTAAAGTTAATAACATTGTCCCGCTCCCCCCCCCCCCTCCCTAATTTACTTGATGTGTCTCAGAACAGGGACTCCACTAGATCACCAGGGCATTACAGGGCATGGGTCTGGGTGTTGAAACACCCACAGTATGTAGTAAGGCCTGCTTAGTACCTGGGGTGGAAGACCAGCATAGGGGAGGCGGCGCTTGACCTGTAGCCCCTCCCCCGGCTCTGGGCACCAACCTACTGCTGATTTCTTCCCTTGAGCTGCTTCACTCTCCTTCTTTTCCTGACAGAGACCCGGGCAGCCATCTTACAGGCAGGAAAGAAGAGAGAGAATATATATTTATATATATATATATATATATATACATATGGTAATGGTCGGCACTCTCCTGTTCAAATACACCTTGCCCTGGTGCCCTCCTAGGTGTGTACACACCAAACAATCTGTGGCTGGAAGTCGGCGGCACTCACGGGACTTGCTCATAAAGTACACGGGACTACCCCCGTATGCATCAACGTTTCGATTTTATTAATCGTCTTCAGGATAAAACACATCTAACAAAACCAACATTTATCACTCACCAAGTGGTTTTGTTAGATGTGTTTTATCCTGAAGACGATTAATAAAATCGAAACGTTGATGCATACGGGGGTAGTCCCGTGTACTTTATGAGCAAGTCCAGTGAGTGCCGCCGACTTCCAGCCACATATATATATATATATATATATATATATACACACACACACACACAAACACACATATATGTATATACCCACAAATCCATACAGCCCGGTCCTCCATTGTATAGACTCAGTTACTCAGCATTCCACATCTCTTTCCGGTGCTACTAAAAAAAAAAAAAATAATTCCAATCCCGCGATTCCCGGGATTAAGTTGGTGGCCCAGCCCCACAGGAAAATATCTAAAAAAAAACTTTCATGCCCCCCCATTCACCCACGCTGCTCTCGTGGATCACAGGGGGTTCTTTCAGAACTTCGCTATGGGCCCCGTAAAGCTCTAGTTAGACCCCTGGAAAGTACGGACCATTGATCACTAGAAAGAGAGCACCCACAACATTATTAGTGAGCACTGGGCTGACATTTCTACATGTCTCATTGTGTTGTAGTCATTGTACAGAGAGTATTCATAGTTAACCCTTGTGTGTTTTGTGGCCACATTCTTCAATGAGCAAGTCTTAATAGTTATGCTACATTTTCCATGGGGATGCATGATGCAGGTGATTATAGCAAAGAGATGATTAAAAGATGACTAAACAATTAGCATCAAAGCAATGGAAAAGTCAATTCTCATCAAGTAGTAACTGGATTATTAAATGGATAATAGAAAATTTGTTTAATTACTATTTGTGCTTCAAGCTTTCTTTTATCATTTTTTCATTAAATGTTGAATTAAAAGTCAAGGAGATTGGAGATATACCTGAAATACATGCCAAAATCAGAATTTAAATGTTTCTGATCTTATTATTTTCAGGTCCACTTGGAAAATGACTATTACATAGATCTGTAATCACTGACAATTAATATTGATGCATTGCCGAGAGCCTACACATTTTGTTTAAATAGATTCAGAGTGTAGGATATATTAACATTTAGCTTATTTGAAATTTAGTTAAGAGTAATTGCATGTTTTTATTTTTCCAACAACTTAGATTCTCTATAGCATTACATCAAACATACCAAGAAAAATGTGCAATAGTGAAAAAGTTTTACAGATCAGTCAGATTTCACAATCACTAGCGACAATCTTTTTTTTTTTTTTTTAATCCGCTCAATTTCAAATTAGTTGCATCACTTTTATGTCACTTAGGCAGGTCCGGTGCTAGGGTGTTCAGCGCTCCCCTACAAACTATAAATTATAAACTGTAAGTCAGTGTGACTTCAGCGCTGTAGCTCCATCACCCCCATAGGGGACGAACACAGTGATTAGCCCCGCTTGCAGTGGGGACCCCAGGAATGCGTGGTTGGCAACTGGGGGCAGGTAAGTGGGTCCTCACTCCGGGACCAGCGACTAAATCACAGTATGCAGGGAGATGGATTGCGGTGCTGGCATGGACACGGTTTCAGAACAGGGACTCCACTAGACCACCAGGGCATTACAGGGGCGCAGGTCTAGGTGTTAAAACACTTATGTAGTAGGGCCTGCTTAGTACCTGGGGTGGAAAACCAGCATAGGGGAGGCAGCGCTTGACCTGTAGCCCCTCCCCTGGCTCTGGGTGCACATCTACTGCTGATTTCCGGCCCTTGAGCTGCCTCACTCTCCCTCTCTTCCTGACAGAGACCCGGGCAGCCATCTTACATCAGGTGGGAAGCAGGTCTCTGGGAATGCTGGACTCAGGGGATGATTCAGTGCTGATCATAGCTGTGCTAAATTTAGCATAGCTACAATCAGGCACACTGACATGCGGGGGGACGCCCAGCACAGGGCTAGCCCGCCCCGCATGTCAATCCCTTCCCCGTCGCAGAAGTGCAAAAGCATTGCACAGCAGCGATGCTTTTGTACTTTAGGAGTAGCTCCCGGCCAGCACAGCTCCCGCATGCTGGCCGGGAACTACTCGTCGCTGCCTGCCACCGGCATGGTCCGGGCACGCCTGCATTGGCCAGACCACGCCCCTTAAATGACGGCTTAATGCCGCCATCTCGCCCCCTACCGCCCCGCCCAGTGACCGCCTCTGCCTGCCAATCAGGCAGAGATGATCGATAGCTAAAGACAGCCGTCGGCTGTCTGGCATGTGCTGGTACACTGAGCCCCTCAGTCTCCCTGTAAAAATGTCTGCAAAACGCTAGGTTTTTACATTCACTTATATCCTACCTGCTTCAAAACAAGTTGAGTTGTTGTTTCAAGTGTTAATTGCAGTAGTATTGTATATTCTCTGCATTGTATGTGACTGTGTGCTAGTTCTGCTGTCTGGTTTTCACTTTCAGTGTATCCTATATTCCTATCTCTGTTACTTTTGTACCCTGGGCACAGGTGGTTTTTGTGCTACAGTATTTCTCACAGCACTTACAGTATATAGCTGTGTTCAGTCACATACCATGCTCTGTACTTATGTATCATTATATTCAGTGTGCATCCACTTAGTTTTACTGACATGTCTAACAAAAAGGGATGCAAAGACGCAGAATCCCCTGTGTTACTCTCATGTAGTTTGCTCAGCAGGGTTATCGGCTGAGGATGTTATATATGATGGCCTCTGTGCTGTTAGACACCTCCTAGTCAGTCCACACCTCCTGCCCCCATGCAAGGGCCTCCCTGGGCGGCCTTTTCTAAACTATTGGGTACTCTGGTATACTAGCATATGCCCCCCATGGGCCCCGCTATGGCACTACCTCCCAAAATAGTACCGATAGAAAATCCGCCTTGGGCAGATAACCGGTCTAATCAGATGCAAAAATGAATGCAGACCCTGACTAGACAAAATGCTCGGACAGGGCATAAACATGCCACTGGTTCCTCCAAGCAGCTACATCATCCTCCCAATCCACAGTCCTCTCAGATGTATCATCTGAGGAAGGTGAGCATACAGCTCTGTCTGACACAGACTCCTGTGCTGCAGAGGAGGACGCCCCAGTTTTGGTAGATGTCCCTGCTCTGGTTGAAGCTATTAAACATATTCTTCAACTCTCTGATGAGGAAGAACACACACCTGTTGCTAAGAAAACTGATGTGTTTGAAAAGCAAAAGGTAATTAAAACAGATTTTCCCCATTTTGATCATTTAATGGAAATTAGACAGGAACCACGGAACACTGCAGGTAAAAAGTTCCCTTTGTCTAAGCGTGCGTTAGTTTACTATCCTCTGCCAGCAGTTATCTGTAACAGGTGTGAAACCCCATCTCCAGTAGACTCTCATGTCACACGTCTCATAATGTCGTCCACTCTGCCTGTCACCACTGTCTCCTCGCCGAAGGACCTAACAGATAGACGTATTGAAAACTGTCTAAAATTGATTTATTCTCTCAGAAGGGCTATACATAGACCCACTGTAGCAGCTTCCTGGGCCGCAAAGACTTTTTGAAGCATGGGCGCAGGCAATTGAAGAGGAATTGCCTTTCAATATGTTGGATGAATGCAGAATGTATCTGACTCATATCAAGTCTGCATCTTCTTATATTGAGAAAGCTTTATCTGAGGCTGGCGTGTTAACAGCAAAGGCGTCTGCTACATCTTTGCTAGCATGACATATTCTTTGGCTATGTTCTTGAAAGATAGATTTTGATTCCAAGAAATCTTTGGAAATTGTTCCCTTTACGGGTGACATTCTCTTTGGTGAAGAGCTTAATAAAATTGTGACATCTTTGGCTGCAGCATAAATGGCATTTTTACCCCCAAGTAAGCCTGCTCAGTGGGTCAAAAGTGCTACTTTTTGTATCTTTCGTCCACAAGGAAAAGCTATAGGAAAGTCATTCCCAAGGCAGACACGCACTGCAAAACCATCTAAGCCCAAGACCAAGCAATTATGGGCTGCTCGTCAACCTGAAGCAAAGCCTGATAAGCCTGTAGCCTGATGGGACAGGCCTCCCCTGGGGGACCTCAGGATAGGAAGCAGACTTCTACACTTCGCACACGTTTGGACCATGACCACTTCAGACGCTTGGGTGATAGAAGTTGTCTCTCATGGGTACACTGTCTTGTTTGCCCTCTCAACAGTATTTCACCACGGTCCTATCATCAGACCCGAAAAAGGCTCAACTTCTAAAGACTGTGGTCAGTTCTCTTCTACACTCAAGAGAGGTTGTGCCAGTTACTCAGTCCCAACGGGCTAAGGCTACTAGTCGACCCTGTTCCTAGTTCCGAAACCCAACGGCCACACCGGCCTATTCTCAATCTCAAATCTTTAAACATGTTTGTGAAAGTTTCCAAGTTTTCCATGGAAACATTGCATTCCATAGTTCTAGCCATGGAATGTGGGGACTTCATGGTTTTCCTAGATAAACAGGATGCGTATCTGTATATTCTTATTGCTCCTTCACATCAGCAGTTCCTGCGGTTTGCTATTTTCAATCAACATTATCAATTCCAGGCACTGCCAATTGGCCTGGCTACAGCACCCAGAATTTTTACCAAGGTCATGGCTGTCATGGCAGCACACCTCCACCACCAAGGTATTCAAATTCTCCCATACCTGGACAGTTTGCTGATTCTGGCAAACTCACACAATGTTCTCCTCAGTCATCTCCAACTGACAGTAGCCTTCCTGAAAAGTCATGGCTGGCTGATAAATTGGAAGAAATCCTCCCTCACTCTGTCACAAAGGATGGTACATCTGGGAGCACTCTTACAGTCAATGACTGTACCTCTCACCGGACAAGATTTTGAAACTACAGAGCAAAATACGACACTTCCTTCTCCGCCTTCAGGTTTCTGTGCATTCAGCAATGCAAATTCTCAGACTGATGGTGTTAACATTCAACATGGTTGAGTTCGCTCAGTTTCACTCTCACCCTCTGCAAAATCTTATTCTTTCCAGATGGCATAGATAAACTCATCGCATCAGATCACAAATGATAACTCTGACTCTGGAGGTTCGGCTATCACTGACTTGGTGGCTCCAAGACCAGCAACTGAACAGGGGTCATCCCTTCTGGGTTCCTAACTGGGTCCTGCTCATGACAGATGCCAGCCTTCGCGGCTGTGGAGCAGTAACCGAACAATACAGACCACTTTAGGTCCATTCAGACAATGCCACAACAGTGGCATATATAAATAATCAGGTCGGCACTCACAACAAGATGGCGATGCAAGAGGTGTCCAAAATTCTCAGATGGGTCAAACATCATCTACCGGCCACTTCCCAGTTGAGGTGTACTCAACTGGGAAGTGGACTTCCTCAGTCATCTGAATGTTCACGCCAAAGAATGTGCTCTATACCTGGATGTCTTCCAACTCCTGGTGGACAGATGAGGCCTACCAGACGTTGATCTCCCGGCCTCCTGCCACAACCACAAGGTTCAGGTCATTGGATCACAAACCAGGGATCCTCAGGCAGCATTCGTAGACACATTGTCAGTCCAGTGGACCTTTCATCTACCATACATCTTCCCTCCGCTATCATTTCAACCTCGGGTCCTACGACAGTTCAAACAAGGAGGAAACCTCATTCTGGTAGCCCCAGCATGGCCCAGACAGCATTGGTTCTCTGATCTCCAGGGCCTCTCTGTGGGACAACCCCTTTAACTTCCTCAATGACAGGACCTTCTCTCTCAGTGCCCAAGTCTCCATCTGGACCTGTCCAAGCTCTCTTTCACGGCGTGGCTCTTGAATCATCAATCTTAAAGACAAAAGGATTTTCGAAGGACGTGATTGAAACTATGCTAAAGGCTCGTAAACCTGCCTCAGCACAAATCTACTACATGGTGCGCTGCCATGCATTATGATACAACTATATTTTGAACCTACAGAATTCTAGCATTTCTTCAAAAAGGTTTGGATCTGGGCCTTTGTCTTGCATCTCTCAAAGTACACATTTCTGCATTGTCTGTTTGGTTCCAATGCCAGATTGCCTCACTACCTGATCTACACGTGTTTCTTCAGTGTGTCATTCGCATCCAGCCTCCTTATGTCCCTCCTGTGGCTCCTCGAGATCTGTCTGTTGTGTTGAATGCTTTAAAAGAGGCTCCCTTTGAACCTTTAGAGTCAACTGATCTGAAATGGCTGATGGCAAAAACTCTATTTTTGCTTGCTATTGCTTCCGCTCCGCTAGAAGGGTATCACACTTAGGTGCTCTCTCCTGTTGCCCCCCCTTCCTGATTTTTCAGAAAGACAGGGCGGTTCTCTGACCCAGACCTGGTTATCTCCCTAAGGTGGTTTCTTCTTTTCATCTTAATCAAGAGATTGTGGTTCTAGCCTTTGTCATTTTTCAGCAAAAGACAGCTCTTTGTGTGTGGTTTGGGCTCTACATATCTACTGTATATGGAACATACTGGCTCTATCAGACCTTCTGATTGCCTATTCATTCTTTACAAGTAATAAGCAGACACTGGCCAGATGGATTAGAATGGTCATTGCACATGCTTACACTCAAGCGTACCTTCCAATACCAGCTTCGATATCTGCCCATCCTGCTCAATCTGTAAGACCTTCGTAGGCGACATGTTGTGGGGCGTCTACCGAACAATTGTGCAAGGCGGCTACGTGATCTTTGGTCCACACATTTCTTAGGTTTAATGCCTTTGATACAGTCGCCTCCCAGGATGCTTCCTTTGGATGCCGGATACTTGTATCCTCTCAGGTGCATCCCCTCCCTTGAAGTACTGCTTTGGGACATCCCCGATATTCCCCATGGAACCTATGAACCCTGATGAAATAAAAGGAGAGTTATGGTAGATTAATCCTTGTTAACTCTCTTTCTTCAAAGTTCATAGGGTCCACAGGGCGCCCACCCTGACTCACCTGGCCTCTCTGGGTTTTTGCGGCAATGGCCTCTGGTTCCTTTCTCCTGTCTGTGAGAATGTGTTCTTATATGCCTAACATCTTTCTTCTCTCCTTTCTGCTACCTGCTTTGAGCTGGTTAACAAACCTGATTGCCTGTCCATGGAGGCGGGGTTACAGAGGAGAGGAGCCATGCATTCTGGGGCAGCTGAAAGCTTTAATTGTTTGGTGCCCAGATTCTCATCCACCACTACAACCCCCGATGTTCCCTGTGGATCCTAAGAACTTCGAAGAAAGAGAGTTAACAAGGGTAAATCTACCATAACTCTCCTTTTCCCCACATAATTACCTTCTTCATTTAAACATTTATGATGTATGTTCATGAGTTTTAGAATCATCTTGTTGTACTGCTGCAAGTCCATTGAACCATTTGTTAACTGTTTAACTGCAAAATTCTACTAATCATCCCTTACAAAATGATTTCCACCCAGTGCTGGATTAAGTGGGGAGGTGATGATTACCCCTGGCCCCCCTCTCTCAGGGGACCACCTACCAGAGCTGCTGTCCAGGAACAATTATACTTCTCTCCAAGCTCTGCCACCATTAGCAGTGCGTCAACTGTTAGGAGAGCTGCTGCTGGCAGAGGATCCTGGAGAGAAATAGAATATTCCCCAACAACTGCATCTGCTTGTACATGTCTGCTTGCTCGCCGCTCACCTCCAGAGATGCTAGTGTACAGTAGACACTGGCGCTGTGCCACCAGCACCCTAGGGTGTGAGCTCAGTGGTGGTGGTTCTCAATGCAGACAATAAAAATACTTGGAAGTGTCTAATTGGGAGCTGGTAAAAAGTGCCATCCAACAACGTTCCCAGGTTGGGATTTCAATCAAGCCCTGCAACAATTTATTCGTATACAGGGACACTTGTCTTCCAAAAAAAATTGTATGGACTCATTTATGGACAATTAAATTTGAAGTCATATCACCCTCTGGTTTATATATATATATATATATATATATATAGTCAAGGGTATTCGTGTGCGCACAAGGAGGTCAATCTAATCTGTAGTTTATGTGATTATTGATTTAATAAAATATTTTATTAAAAACAATCTTTTTCATATGCATTCCTCACCATCATGAGTGGCTGCTGATAACTAATTATAGAGGATAAAATATGTTCAAAGTGAAAGTAATCAGCGCCTGTTAATGCTCAGAAAAGGTAGGTGGGGTAGCGGAGTACGGTTCAGTGAACTAATGGTGGTGATGAGATTAAAACAGACACTTATCTCAAGTGGAAATCTTCAGTCCTTAGACCAGTAATATTCACAGTGATATGAAAAAGAGAAGAAACAGCAAATAGTGTGTACCATTTTAACCTATATGTACTTATAACATTTTGCTATTAAGTGGGTGTTAATGGAAATAATCCCAAAATATCACACTCCACAGTAATATAGCAGAAATAATTTTTCACATTTGTTTAATTAGTACATAAATAAATCCAGGGTTAAAATGAGCAGGGATCACACGTACAAAAACAAAAGTTTGAAAAGCTTATCTGTCCATCATAAGAGGGTCCAGGGCAATTCCCAATGCATTTCGTCTTTACAGGCAAAACTTCATCATGGGGATAGTGTCCCAGAGGCACTGAGATGTATTTATACCTCAATTCTGTAGTGGTCCAGGCTCAGGCTATTCTTTATGTGTGTCCAAGTGCAGCTGGAGTAATTAATCAATTCGATATTTCATCCATGATCTCAGGTGCTGACACTGTTCTGTGTGGCTTCCTTCAGTTTGGGCCGGGGCTTCATTCAGGGCGCGCACTTAACTCTCTATCTCTATCATATAGTACACACTTACTCATACTTATATAAATAATTAATATTAATTGGGTACTACTTCGACTCTAAAAGACCGTAATAATAAAAAATTATTATTCACATGCAAGATCACTACTATGTCATTACCACAGTATTATATGCAGCTCCCAATAGGTGATCTGGATTATCACCACAATACAGACACAGTATAGTTGATGAAATGAGAGCACATATAAAGTGGATACATTTGAAAAATGTAATTCACATAAAAATATTACATGTACATTGAAAAAAATGTCAAATACAATTTTATTCAATAAAGTTTGAAGATATACAAAAGAAATAAAAAAGAAACAGAGTCATATGTTAAGGAGCATTCAGAATGGTTACAGAAACATCTTGTGAATATAAGAGTGGTAAGGAACGATCAGCATAGAAAACTCATCTGGAACTATATCGAATCCAGTAAAGAATGCAGTAATATATCAATAAAGGATTATCTAAAAAGACATTTGGTATATCTGCGTCTTTGTAGTAGAAGGATCAGGAACAAATCTAGACAATCTGTTAGGTGTAACCACAACAAAATCAATATCAAATATACATACTTCTTCAGCACAGAAGTCATTGACACATAAGATCCTGACATAGAATGACTCATTAAAAAATTCGAACAAAATAAAAATATAGTAGGAATAGGGGGGGGGGGGGGGGAGAACAGAAGAGGAAAGAGGGGAAAGGGGGAGAACGTGGACACTGAAAACTAAATTCCCAGTGCACAAACAGGCAAAACAATGAGTAGATCAAAAATCATCAGAAGGACACTGGATATTTTCATTAATGAAACATTGCACTTTAGATTCCCAAAAATAATGGAGAAGAAAATGTCACAACAGGCATTAGCTGGCGATTTCACGTAAAAAAGAAACCACGTTGTGGTTTCAAAACTCTTTTGCACTCCACAATGAGTCGCCTTGTCCAGACTAGATATGAAAAGATCCCATTTTTTATAAACGTTTGGGCCTCCTTTCTCCACATCAGGTAACGTGGCTTGTCTTTCTAGGAACAATGTTTTTAGTAACAAGTTTTTCAACTCCATTATTGTAGGGGAATGTTTATAGGGACAATATGAGCTTTTTCGCTATCACCAAAATAAGGGATAACAACGGTACAATAAATCGCTTTTGTGGACCTAAGTCCCAGCCGTGAAAAAATAGAAATAGACATGCAGCTGGATTTTTCTTCAGTCGTAGGGAGAATAAAGAATTAATGTAACTACAGGTAAGTAATCTATCCTAGAAAACCCTAATTTTACCACACTCCCAAAAATTGTGGTGAAAACTTGCACTAGACATTGTACATTTGGGACATTGACCTGTGTTTTCAGGTACAAAATGAGACCGTTGCTGCGGAGAAACATAAGCTCTGTTTACAAATTTCAAATGAGTCTCCTGTAGAGCAGATGATTGTAAGTATTTCATTGTATAAGACAAAGTTTGCAATAATATGGGCAAGGAGGGGAGATCATGAATATCCAGTAACCTCTTAGAGTATAAATCACAACCGACAAAGTCTATTCCTAAATTGGTGAGGGAAGCATATACATTTTTAATACGATAGCCCAGACCAGTACCAGAAGATAACAGTACCATTATAGGATTAGACCTGTCAGGGCTGGACATCATAGGTGGGGTGGACTGCGCATAATGACGCGCCTGTAAGTACATGAAAAATTGTCTGTTGGGCAGAGAATATTTGTTAGCTAAATCTGAAAAGGAGTAAATCGTGCCCCCGGGGTCAAAGACATCTCTAATGGAAGAGATACCCTTATCCTTCCATTCAAGAAAACTGGAATCCTCTAAACAAGGTAAAAATTGCGGATAACCCCAGAGTGTATTGAATGGGGAATCGGTATGTTTCCTACTAAACTTTTTGTTAATCGATATCCAAGCCCTATACATGTCAGTAAAAAGAACATTCTCAATGGTTCCCATAGGGAGCAAGTGTTTTGGGGTGTGTAATAATGCTGCTGGTGAATACTGGTGAAATAAGTGTTCCTCGAAAACAGTATCCGTGTCGTAGGAAAGGTGAGTAAACCAATCGGTAATGTATCTAAACAGCGCGGCCTGAGAAAAGGAATCAATGTGCGTCATGCCAAAATCTCCATCAAACTTAGCCAGTTTCAATTTATCAAAAGAGATTCTAAGCTTCTTCCCTTCCCAAGCAACTTTGGAAAATAATGTTCTAAACCGCTTAACATAATTTTTGGTAAGTTGCAATGGCAACATCTGGAGTACATACGAGAGTTTAGGGAATACAATGTTTTTGATCACTACAATGCGGCCATAAAGGGACAAAGGTAATGATAGCCAGCCATATAACAGCTTCTCCACAGACACAAAAATAAAAGTTTACAGAACATAAATCATTTATGTCTTGAGAGATCAAAATCCCTAGATATTTAAGTGGGGTTTTGCTAAGGGTAAATTGCGAGAAAGTGGGAAAATTTGTGAAATAATCTAAAGAAGTATACAGCGAAAAAATTTGTGACTCTACATAACTCACTTCAAATCCTGAGAAGGACCAGAAGTGGTAGATGATCTGAGTAATTATTAGTATGGACGAGGTAGGGTTAGAAATAAATGAAAGCATATCATCCGCAAATATACTAAGTTTAGTTTTATATGCACGAATACTAATGCCTGTGTAGCGGGGCAAAGTACGTAGTGAGACAGCTAAGGGTTCCAGGGCCAAGGCAAACAGTAGAGGAGACAGGGGCAGACCTGCCTAGTGCCTCTATAATTATGTACTGGAGAGGATAGGTAACAATTAGATAGAATATGGGAGGAAAAATTAAGGTATAAGGTTTTGATAATACGGGTGAACTCTGCAGGAAGGCCAAATCTCCCCATAGTTTCAAATAAATGATCCCATGTGACTAAGTCAAATGCCTTTTTTGCAAGGGATAACAAAGCATGGGGGTCAGTGGAATTTTTCTAACGTTAACCGCAGAGTGTCGGCCTCAGACAAATCCCTTCTGGTCCTGGTGAATACTTGAAGGGATTATGGTTTTAAGGTAATATGCTAAGATTTTGGTAAATAATTTGTAGTCTGTATATAACAGAGAAATTGGTCTATAGGAACTAGGGCTTGTGGGATCCTTTCCAGGTTTCTGTAAAATTTTAAGTAGAGCTGAATTAAAATATTGTGAA
The DNA here is from genome assembly GCF_028390025.1 of Pseudophryne corroboree. NCBI lineage: Eukaryota > Metazoa > Chordata > Amphibia > Anura > Myobatrachidae > Pseudophryne > Pseudophryne corroboree. The sequence continues at coordinate 783,158,857 of NC_086444.1, forward strand.
GGGCAGGTCCTTATATGGAATAGATTATAAACTACACATAGTGGTTTAACTAGTTTGGGGGATAGTACCTTATAGTATTCATTCGATAAGCCATCAGGACCAGGGGCTTTACCCAATTTGAGTTGTTTTATGGCTGCAAGCAAATCCTCCTCAGTGTTTGGTGACATCAATTTTGGCAAATCTCAGTAGGCAATTGATGTAGAGAAATCGTAGAACAAAATGTGAGTTTTTGAGAAGTGTCAATCTGGGGTTGTCTGTATAGATCAGAATAAAATTGGTGTAGGATATCTGAGATGTGACTACCCATAAAGGCCAATGTGCCATCAGGCTTCTTCAAAGCTTGAATGACTGATGGAGGTCTCTGACCCTTTAATAGATTCGATAACATTTTGCTGGAGCAGATACCAAATTTGTGAAATCGAAACTGTGACAGAAAATGTATTTTATTAAATTTGGGAGATAAGGGAATAAAAAAAAGATCTTTTGCTTATTATAAGAGACCCTTGTCTCTAAAGAAGGGTGATGTTTAAAGGTCTGATATGCTGACGTCAGTTTTGATTGGGCGTCTAAATACAATATGTGAGCATATTTACGATGTTTGGAGGTATAGGATATAATGGAGCTTCGTAAAACAGGCTTTGAGGACTGCCAAAACAGTAAAGGGGATTCATCCTCAGTACCGAGATTATTATGTTTGTAGTCCACCCATGTGGACTCTAGCATGTTCCTAAATTAACGGAATTGGAAAGATGCAAGGGGAAACGCCATTGTCGATTTGGCCCTTTATCTGCAAAAGTAGCAAGAGTGGCCCAGCAGACCGCGTGGTCCGACAAAGAAATTGGTTCAATGCTGGAGGCGCGTATCCGACCAAACAGTGAAGTAGACATTAAAATATAATCACTCCGTGATAGAGAACCATGGGCCGTGGATAAGCAGGTATAATCACGGTCAATCGGGTGACATGCCCTCCAGACATCGACCAAGTGTAATTGGTTTAATAAATAGGGAATGCCATATTTTAGGGTGGTACGTCTTGAAGATACAGTTGCATTCCTATCAAGGACAGGAGAAGCAGTGGAATTACAATCTCCTGCAAGGATAATATTCTCATGGGAATGTGGATACAATTTAGTCATGATATCGAGAAAAAATGATTGTGGGTTTGCATTAGGGGCATAAATATTGCATAGAAGGAAGTGTTTGTTTCTAATTGTGGTGTCAACCACCACAAATCTACCCTCAGGATCTATTTGGGAAGAGTGAAGCTCTACATGAAGCTGCCTTCTAATTAAAATAATTACTCCTCATACTTTGCTGTTATATGGGGTGGTTGCCAGAATGGCCCACCCTAATGTATTAAGTTTCAATATTTCAGAGGAGAAAAGGTGGTATTCTTGTAAAAAAAAACACACATCAATGTCCAGTTGTGACAGGTAAATAAGAATTTTTTTTAAATTTCGCAGGGATATGAAAACCACCCACATTATATGTGCCAAATTTTAAATGAGACATAACAAACAATCAGAAAGGTTATACTCACAAATATGAAATCTTATCCAGAAGAAAGAGTGATTGTGAGCATCTGGAAATAAATCACCTGTAGTGCGTGAGGAGAAAAATACACATAAAAAACAAACAAGCATCCACAAGAGACAAGACACATAGTGGGAAAAACAAGAGGAAAAGAAGGGGTAGAAAACACGTGCAGTACAGTCAACCGTAGAACAAAGGCTATTAAAATAACCAAACAAAACTTCCAGTACATAAACGGTAGTGTAATAATTCTCCTCTAGGATGAATTTGGTGTGAGCTCCAGGCTTGCCCTAGCCTTGGGTATATATCAGTAGAGTAACCATGTAAAAAATAACCATGAACAATATTAATAAACTCTGCAAATAAATAAGGCAATATTGCCATAAATACTAAGCGAATAGCTAGCTACAAAACCGAGGGAAGTCCCACACAGGAAAACCCCATAGGTGATTCAAATTCTAAAATATGGAACATACATTATATGCAATCAGAAACTGTTATGTACACCAGTGCCTGCAGGAAAGTACTGGTGTCAGAACTGTTATGCACAACAAATGGACTCACAGACAGACTGGGGAATATGACATAACGTACACAGAAGGTGATAGGGTAACAAAATACACACAAAGTGAACAGAGAAGCCCAGAGGCTAAGGAACTGTGTATCTCCCTTGTATTAGAAATGCTCAGATGGGAAAAGCAAGATGTTGTGTTTTAATACATAGAGAACCCGAAATGCTGTTGCTAAGGGCAACAGCAAAACCCTAAAGGGTTACCAACGGGTGTGGCAGTAAACTCCTTGGTCAGAGATGGAATGATAGACACAAGGAGAGTCTCCACAATCCTAATTCTCACTTGCAGTGCACAGGTTCAGTTTACTGCCACTAAACTGACCCCTGACACCTAGCACAGTGAGACAGGATTAGACAGGCAAGTCTTAGAATACAGCCGCAAACTTGCTAAGTTCACAGAGTAGTAACAGAACCCCAGCAAGCTAAACGACTGACTCCAGTCTTACTGCTAGGTCTGGATTGGCAGAGTGTAATACCAAATCCCCAGGCTTATTTGCAGTAAGCAACAAACAAATACAAAGCTACACAGTACTGGCTAACTTTCAGGAACTGACTAACCAACAAAGATTCAGCAGCATCTGCTTAACCTGGAAAGAGGCCTTATAAAGCAGGTGCTGTCCACGCCCCACTCAGACCTCACAGACTGTGAGCACAAAAACCAGCACCGGATCCCCTGCCGTGCACAGAGCCTATAACCACTGCACAGCAAAAGACCCGAACCGGAGTATCAGCTGCGCTCAGGTTACTCCGCTAGTACTTGTCTCCCGGTTGCCATGACGACGTGGCAGCACAGGGCAGGAGACCCTAACAGTACCCCCCCTCTGACGAGGGGTCAAAGAACCCCTACCACTGGGTTTATCGGGGAACTGCGAGAAGAAAGAGCGTATCAGTCTGGGGGCATGAAGATCACAACTGCGCACCCACGACCGCTCCTCCGGGCCATAGCCCTTCCAGTGCACCAAAAATGACAGCCGACCCCGAACCACCTTGGAGTCAAGAATCCTTTCAACAACAAACTCCCTCTGGCCACGTATCAGAAGAGGGGAAGGTCTTCCACTGGAAGAAGGATTCCTAATCGCCCGTTTTAAAAGGGAACAATGAAATGTTTTATTGATACCCAAAGAACGGGGCAGATCTAACTGAAATGCCACCGGATTGATAACCCTGGTGATCTTATAAGGGCCGATGAACCGGGGGCCTAACTTATGAGATGGCTGTCTCAACTTCAAATTCTTGGTAGACAACCAGACGAAGTCTCCTAATTTGAAGCTGCAGGGTCTTTTCGGCTTATCAAAAACCCTTTTGGTCACTAATGACACAGACACAAGGGCTTTCTTCACTTTCCGCCAAATACCTCTAAGGACCGAAACCACAGAGGAACCACCAGGCGTGGAGTCCAGGGGGTCAAAAGAATTGGCCTTAGGATGATGCCCATACACACAAAGGAAGGGAGAGATCCCTGTAGCAGAGTGAGCTGCTTTGTTATAGGCAAACTCCGCCATGGACAGATGAGCAACCCAGTCAGTCTGACACTTGGAGACATAACACCTGAGGAACTGCTCCAAGGACTGGTTCACCCTTTCAGTCTGCCCATTAGACTGCGGATGGTAGCCTGACGACAAGCTGACAGAAATCTGGAGATCGGAACAAAATGCCCTCCAGAATTTGGCCACAAACTGGGATCCGCGGTCAGAGACCACATCAAGTGGCAACCCGTGGAGACGCACAACATGCAGCATAAATAATTCAGACAGGCGTCTGGCCGATGGCAGCCCAACCAGTGGAACGAAGTGCGCCATCTTCGAAAACCTGTCAACGACAACCCAGATGGCTGTCATCCCCGAGGATTTGGGCAAGTCCACCACAAAATCCATTGAAATGTGGGTCCATGGCTTAGATGGGATAGAGAGTGGATGTAATGGGCCAACAGGAACCCCTCTAGGAGTCTTATTTCGGGCACAGATGTCACATGCCCGAACCCACTGATCCACATCCTTAGCCACCGAGGGCCACCACACCGCCCTAGATAGCAACTCCCGAGTTCTGGCAATACCCGGGTGACCTGCCGACTTCTTGGCATGGAATTCCAGGAACACTCGCTGTCTTAACCTAGGAGGCACAAACAAAAGACCTACCGGAAGGTCTGGAGGAGCCTGCTCCTGTGCTCTAAGGACTAATGATAAGAGGTCCTGGGTAATGCCCACTTTAATACATGATGGGGAAACAATGGGCAACGGCTCCTCGGTGGTCTCCTGGATTGGAGCAAAACTCCGCGAGAGCGCATCAGCCTTGATGTTTTTTGACCCAGGGCGATATGTTATCAAAAAATTAAAGCGAGCAAAAAACAAAGCCCATCGTGCCTGCCTGGCATTGAGACGCTTCGCTGACTCTAAATATGCCAGATTCTTATGGTCAGTGAGAATTGAGACCACAAACTTAGCCCCCTCGAGCCAGTGTCTCCACTCCTCGAGTGCATCCTTAATAGCCAACAATTCCCGGTTACCCACGTCATAATTCATCTCGGCAGGCGAAAATTTACGGGAAAAGTAAGCACAGGGATGAAGGCGATTATCAGACACTCCCATCTGAGAAAGCACTGCCCCAATACCCATCTCAGAGGCATCCACCTCCACCACAAAAGGACGCTCTGGATCTGGGTGTCGCAGCACCTTGGCCGAAACAAATGCCCTTTTGAGACGGGCAAAAGCCGCTTTAGCCTCACAAGACCAGTGAGCAACATCCGCAACTTTCTTAGTGAGTGCCACCAAGGGCGCCACTATAGACGAAAATCCAGCGATAAATCGTCTATAAAAATTCGCAAAGCCCAGGAAACGCTGAAGCGCCTTCAAACTAGTGGGTTGCACCCAATCCAGGACTGCCTGTACCTTGGAACCCTCCATTTGGAAACCTTCTGGGGAGATAATATATCCTAGAAATGCGATTTGCTGAACTTCAAATTCGCACTTCTCCAGCTTCGCCCCAAGCCGGTGGTCTCTGAGTTTCTGGAGGACTAATCGTACATGCTTCCGATGTTCCTCCAGGGAATGGGAGAAGATTAGGATGTCATCTAAGTATACAACTAAGAATCTATCCAAATATTCCCTGAGCACATCTTTCATGAAATCCTGGAAGACTGCCGGGGCATTACAGAGCCAAAAAGGCATCACCAAATATTCATAATGCCCTGAGTGGGTATTAAAGGCAGTCTTCCATTCATCCCCCTCTCTTATTCGGATTAGATTGTACGCACCGCGTAGGTCAATCTTAGAAAAAATGGTGGCAGTACGAAGCTGGTCAAACAAGACCGAAATGAGAGGCAGTGGGTATGAGTTTTTAATCGTGATACGGTTCAATTCCCTGAAGTCGATGCAGGGTCGCAACGAACCGTCCTTTTTACCCACGAAGAAGAACCCCGACCCAACTGGAGACTGTGAAGGTCTGATAAATCCCTTAGCCAAGTTCTCCTGAATGTACTCTGCCATAGCCTGAGTCTCAGGACGTGACAGGGAGTACAACCTGCTCTTGGGAAGCTTAGCATTTGGCAACAAATCAATGGCACAGTCATAGGGGCGATGGGGAGGTAGTACCTCTGCAACTTTTTTGGAGAACACGTCCGCAAAATCTGCATAACACCCTGGCAATCCTGGCAAACTTAGCTGCGAGAGCCTGACTGGAAGGCTCAAGCAACTCCTGAAACAATCAGTACCCCAACTAAGAATCTCCCCAGAGACCCAGTCAAATTGAGGATTGTGGGCCCTTAACCAGGGTAACCCCAACACCAATGGGGCAAAAGTACAGACAGTCACATAAAAGGACAATTTTTCAGAGTGTGTGGCTCCAATAAACAAAGAAATCTGGCTAGTGCAAGAGGTAATTTTACCTTGGGATAATGGTTCCCCGTTTAACCCACAAATCTCAATTTCCGATGCCAAGGGTACTAAGGGAACAGAGTGTTTCAGGGCGAATTGGCGGTCCATAAAAACCCCGTCGGTCCCACTGTCCACAAAGGCCTCAGTCTTGACAGTTTGACCGAGGATCTTCAAGGTCACCGGAATGATAAAAGTCTTCTTGGGAAATTCTGACTTCTGGCCTGACAGGATATTTCCCATCACCCTCAGGCCCTGAAGTTTTCCGGCTTTTCTGGGCATGATACTACCACATGACCTTTATTCCCACAGTACAAACACAACCCCTGCTGTCTCCTCCGCGTCTTCTCACGCGAGGAGAGGCGGGTAGCCCCAATCTGCATAGGCTCCTCGGAAAATTCCTCAGAGTCTGAGGTTCCCTTGGGAAGGAAGGAAATCTCAGTCTCCCTTTCAAGCCTACGCTCTCTCAGCCGTCTATCCACCCGGATGGATAACTGCATGAGCTGATCCAAGCTATCAGGCAAGGGATATTGTACCAGTTGGTCCTTTATCTGGTTAGAAAGACCTTTTCGGTACTGGTGTCTCAGGGCTGGGTCATTCCACTGGGTATCATGGGCCAACCTCCGAAACTCCGTACAGTAAACCTCAACTGGCCTTCGCCCTTGCTTAAGGATCGAAATCTGAGCCTCGGCTGAGGCCGTCTTGTCAGGGTCATCATACAACATGCCCAGTGCCGTAAAAAAAGCATCAACACTTTTAAGCGACGGACAGTCAGGCTGCAACCCATATGCCCAGACCTGTGGGTCTCCTTGTAGCAAGGAAATCACTATGCCCACCCGCTGAATCTCCGACCCAGAAGACTGAGGCCTAAGCCGGAAGTATAGCTTGCAGCTCTCCTTGAAACAAAAGAACTGCGAGCGATCTCCAGAAAAACGATCCGGGAGATTTACTTTCGGCTCCTTAACCCCTGCAGGTGCTGCTGCTGCGGGAGCTCCGCCAGCAGCCTGGGAGGTGTGCATTTTAATGGACAGATCATTAAATTGTTGAGTCAGGACCTGCACCTGATCGACCACCTGTTGCAACGTATTTTGAGGGGTATGCTCCATATTCCCACAAAATTTCAACAGGAGTATTGGGCTGCTGAATATGTTATGTACACCAGTGCCAGCAGGAAAGTACTGGTGTCAGAACTGTTATGCACAACAAATGGACTCACAGACAGACTGGGGAATATGACATAACGTACACAGAAGATGATAGGGTAACAAAATACACACAAAGTGAACAGAGAAGCCCAGAGGCTAAGGAACTGGGTATCTCCCTTGTATTAGAAATGCTCAGATGGGAAAAGCAAGATGTTGTGTTTTAATACATAGAGAACCCGAAATGCTGTTGCTAAGGGCAACAGCAAAACCCTAAAGGGTTACCAACGGGTGTGGCAGTAAACTCCTTGGTCAGAGATGGAATGATAGACACAAGGAGAGTCTCCACAATCCTAATTCTCACTTGCAGTGCACAGGTTCAGTTTACTGCCACTAAACTGACCCCTGACACCTAGCACAGTGAGACAGGATTAGACAGGGAAGTCTTAGAATACAGCCGCAAACTTGCTAAGTTCACAGAGTAGTAACAGAACCCCAGCAAGCTAAACGACTGACTCCAGTCTTACTGCTAGGTCTGGTTTGGCAGAGTGTAATACCAAATCCCCAGGCCTATTTGCAGTAAGCAACAAACAAATACAAAGCTACACAGTACTGGCTAACTTTCAGGAACTGACTAACCAACAAAGATTCAGCAGCATCTGCTTAACCTGGAAAGAGGCCTTATAAAGCAGGTGCTGTCCACGCCCCACTCAGACCTCACAGACTGTGAGCACAAAAACCAGCACCGGATCCCCTGCCGTGCACAGAGCCTATAACCACTGCACAGCAAAAGACCCGAACCGGAGTATCAGCTGCGCTCAGGTTACTCCGCTAGTACTTGTCTCCCGGTTGCCATGACGACGTGGCAGCATAGGGCAGGAGACCCTAATAGAAACAAAGAACAGTGGCATAAAGACAGGTATGATGCATAGCAGTATTATACAGAGACCTCGTTGATATAGTCACAAATGTCAAGGCACTGCATCCTGGGTGAACAGTAGCTCCTCCTCTCTTTAGGCTAGATAGGATTCCGCATCAGAGTTGAAAAGTCCTTAAAGAATGATCAAAAAAACACCCGTAGGTGAGCGGGATACATGAGGGTGAATTTATTTCCAGATTTCGCTAGACAAGAGCAGATAGGGGTGAATTCTTCTGTGCTCTGACAACCTCGGCCGAGTAATCTTGGAAGATGTAGTTTAATGCCATTCTAGTGTAAGTCTCTCAGGCATCTGGATGCCAACCATATGGCCTCTTTATTAATGTAATTAAGTGAGCGAAAAATGACAGCACAGGTCTGCCAGCAGCGGTATCTCGCAATGGGTCGATTTTGTGTACTCTCTCTACAACCATCCCCACACATAATTCCTGAATATCAAGCAGGTCAGGAAGAGTTGACTGTAGGAATGTATAAAGAGCTGGGCCCTTTAAGATTCAGGGAGTCCCACTACCCTCAGGTTATTATGCCGCGGACTGATTCTCAAGGTCGTTGAGCTTGTTTAACACCTGTAAATGTGCTTTTTGCATAGTGGCAGTATGCGTCTTTAAATCAATGACATCTTGGAAAACTTCCCCAAGACAGTGTTCATTTGTCTGGACCCTTTTAGAAAGTTGTTTTATTTGGGACTTGATATCTTGAACAGCCTGTGTGACTTTAGCTGCATGGGTTTTCATAATAGGACTGATAGTGTCCTGTATAGACTGCTCCATGGTAGTATAGGTGATAGGGTTTCCTGCAGGCTGTGTCAGTGTGTGAGAAGGCTGAACTGCAGGGAGAAAGGAACTCACAGTGCTAGTGTCTGTCCCCTGTACATGGGGGAGAACTATGTCTCCCTCAGGACTCACATGCTGCGGATGATGGCGAGGCTGAGCCACAGGCTGTGTTGCATCAGCCATTTTGGAGTCCTCCCACAATTTTTGCGGGTGCTGCCATGGCGTCAGCCATGATGTGGTCCATGAGGCTCCGGAGGTGGTCCCCGAGGGTCCGGTATGGCTGGGCAGAGTGTGCGGGAGCTGTCAGTGGTGTTAAAGCTGGTGGGGGCTGGGGCTTCCATGGAGCTCATGCTGCTGCTGAGATCGTCAGCATCGAAACCGAAGTCATACATTAAAATTTAACTGCTAAACACCTCCTGTGAAGTAATGAAGCACAATTGATATGTGTAATTGTAACAATGTATAACATCTGGAGTGACAGAGTTCAAATGATTTATATCCAATATAAAGTTATATGGTGCCACAGAATATGGAGGAATTGATATTGAAACAGTGTGGTTACTTAAACATGGTAAAAATTTTCACCTCAAGTTATGAATTCAGTGCTCACCGCTGTAGGGGTCCCTTTCTGAAACTCCCAATTTACAGATCAGCAGTGACATTGAAACATAGGCTGCATTTGAGACAGTTGAAGATGGAAACACTAAATTTAGCACATCTACGATCAGTTTTACAAACGTGGGGGGACGCCCAGCAAAGGGCTAGTCCGCCACGCATGTCTGGCTCAGCCTACCCCCCATCACAGGTAGAAAAGCATCACACGGTGGTGATGCTTTGTACCTGAGGAGTAGCTCCCCACCAGCACGACTCCTGCGCACTGGCAGGGAGCTACTCATCGCTTCCTAGGTCACAGCGGCTGCGGGTGACATCACGCAGCCTCCGCGGCCCACCTCCCACACAGTCCGGGCATGCCTATGTTGCCCGAACTGTGCCCCCAAAATGTCTCCAGCCTGCCCCCTCCCACCCAGCGAATGCCCCTGCAAGTCAATCAGGCAGAGGTGATCGCTGGGCAGAGATGCCGATCACATCTCTGGCATGTGCCAGCGGTGTCGCCGGCGCATGTACAGTTCAGACCTGATCGCCGCTGTGCGAAAATGCACAGCAGCGATCAGGTCTGAATTAGGCCAATGGTTTTGACCATTAGCTAACAAATTTACTGCTGCGATCAGATATGAATTAGGCCCTCAGTCAATTTGTCCACAACAGAGTTTGCTGAGAAGTTTCTGTCTCAGCAGGAAATTCCTCAGTACAACAGTACCTTTAGACACAGGCAGATTGGCGGCCCCCAGGGCAACCACCCTAAATGACCAACACTGCACAATGATTGGGAAACGTGGCACTACATAACGCTCTGCAGCACATGGGCATACACAGATTTCCCATTACACTAGACAACCTTAAGCTCTCTAACAGAGCCGTAACTATACTTTTTAGTGCCTCGTGCCAGAGAGAGAACTGGCACCCCCCCTCCATTTTTTTCAAGAGGGATTTAATGCACATACCTTGTGGGGAAGGGGCATGACAAGATTGATCCCAGAGAAAGCCCATGCTATGATGCCCCTTATCACTATATATATATATATATATATATATACATATATACATACACAACAAAGAAAAATTTAAATTGCGCAAAATACTCACACTGTCCATATACTTAGAGTTCCTTTATAACTGCAGATTCCTTTTAAGGTGTATTGTCCCATGCAGGCTCCTCAACATAGAAACATACCACAGGTTTAGGACTGTACATGTAAGGAAAAAAGATTGGGGCGTATGGTAAAAGCAAGATGTATTTTTAAAAGTTTTAATAGAAGTATATGCATACATACATCTTAGTAAAGAGTTAACAGCCTGATTCCAAAGTGGCTCCTCCAGAAAGCTGCGACAGAGGACACGCCAGCCGCAGCTCATCCACAGATACTCTGCTCACTCTGCCTTTTAACAAAACCGCCCCCCCCCCCCCCGTGCGGAGATATGCATAGAGGAAACAAAGGGGAGATTTCTGGATTGAAGGAATATCAGTGAGACAGGTCACCGCACATTCACCAATGTTTACCAGTGATAGCTTTTTGCAATATTGCCTGTGCAGCTATTTATATGGTGGCCTCACCAAGTGACTTTTCACACCATCGGACCTGACCCGGGTAATAAGCGGCTGCACACAGTGGCTTCCTGAACTGCTGCCTTACCGCTTATTACATACCAGCGACCATGCTATTTGACGGGCCGATTGCTGGATAACTAATGGCTGCACCTAGCGGCTTTTTGCATTGCCGCCTTACCAGTGACCACGATGCAGATGTATTAACCTGGAGATGGCATAAGGAAGTGATAAACCAATGAGAAATGCCAGGTGATAGACACACCAGCCAATCAGCTCCAATATGTAAATTCACAGTGAGGCGCTGATTGGCTGGTGCGTGTACCACCTTGCATTTATTACTTCCTTATACCTTCTCCAGGTTAATACATCTGCCCCAGTGACCACACACAGCATTTGCACCTACTGTTTGCTCTCTTGCCGGGTCAGACCTACATCAGTTTCAATCAGTGGCTTGTGGACCTGGTACCTTTTTGCTATTGACAACTCACCATTCATCCACATACTGTTAATAAACGGACTCAGCGTTGAGACTGACTGACTATTACTGAGAGTCTCCGCTCACTGCAAGTCACGCTGGTAAATATATCTGATCAATTATTTACAATTTAAATATATTCTCTTCATACTCCAGAGACTCTCATTCTCACAAATTAATTGTGCTAGTTTGGACATATTAATCTGTGATTCAGGTTAACTCCTGAATAGCATATATTTTAAATTGTGTGTTCATTGAGGGAAATTGAAATGTTTGAAAAGTCGGTTGGGTGTCTGTTTTTTCCTGTCTATTAGTTAGGAAAAAACAGACACCCAACTGACTTTTCAAACATTTGAATTCCCCCTATTGGGTCTATTTTGTCCATTTGTTTTTTAATGTGCAATAAACTGTTGCTATTTTTTTTTTTTTAGATCAAATTGTCCTGCTATCAAGCGCCTACCTAGTACATTTCTCTTTCTAATTTTTGCTATCTAGAAGAGGCTGGCTACTGCTTCACTAGATGGCTACTGATACACAGGTTTATAATTGTACCCACTTACACAGTGCCAACAAACCCTATAATACCTTTTATATTCAGTTACAATACCCTTTATTAAATAACACATCTCAAAATGCTGCCATACCCAGGATTCAAATCTATAACCTGTTGATTTCTAATCAAACACCCTACTTATTGAGTTATTTGATCCTGCATAAATACTATGAACACTATATGAAGATACTGGTACTTTGTAAAACAATTATCAGCATTGCAATTGAGCAGATCTATGTAGTGTGCAGCCACACATCCAATGCCTTGCACTCACACACTACATAGATCTGGTCAGCCACAATGCTGATCATTTTTTTCATAAAGTACAAGCAAAGCTTCCAATAGTTAGAATCATCTAGCTTAGTATTCTCTAACTTTCTATGCAAAGGCAGATAACTCAATTAATAGATTGTCTGACTGTAATGTCACAGACAATGGGTTTGAATCCTGGGTATGTCAGCATCATGAAATGTAATAAAGGACAGTGTAACTGAATATCAAAAATCACAAGTTGAGTTCATGAATGCTGTATAGGTATTAGCGTCAGGAGGGGTCAGGGTAGGAGACAGCGGTGGTCAGGAGATGCTGGAAGTGAAAGCAATAATTGACAAGTGCAGATAATTGACAAGTGCTGCCAGCAGCAACTCCTACCCTGCAGCGCTATGTGTGGTGCCCCCTCCACACACACCTAGTTACGGCCCTGCTGCCAAATAGGAGTTCTGGTCCAGATTGTTTAATATTTTATTTTTTAGAAAAATGAGTGACTTATCTTGTAGCATCTTGAAAATAGTAAATCATTTCCCGATAATGTCATTAACTTTTATATTTATAGTGAACTTGATATAGCTGCATTGTTTATTTGACCCAGGTAACCTGCTGGCAGGAAGCTTGTTAAAAACAAAATATTAAATTTCTCTTGTGCCTTCAAAAAATGACAAATGATTTCCAAACGTATATTGCAATATAATATGTGACTTATTACTTCATTTACAGAAACACTTGTACATTTCTTGGTATCAGGTAGCATATTTTTCCAGCAGTTTACAGTAGTTGTACAATTTTACTCATTCTTTATTGAACTTGCTGGGGATAGTTTTCAGACTGGTCTTTCCAGCATAGTTTATGCAGTAACTTTGATAGAATGAATGGTCTATGAATAATGATTTATTTACATTTAATAGCTAGGCTTTTTTGAAGCAGGTCGTATACTTTACATGATCATATCCAGTAACTTGCTGTTCATGTAGCAAAGATATTTTCCAAGATGATGTTTCCGTAAAACATTCATAATGACAGAGCAGATTCAATTATTTTTCACAGACATACAGTAGTGTTGCTATTTTCAAACATGAAAAATAGAGTTAATGTGGGAAAAATCATCAATTTCCTCTGTTGTGTTGTCATGAGACTGCTAGCTTACTTGTGTCCTTGTTTTGCCAGGATTTGTGTGTCCAGATGGTCGCTTTGTGAAGGAGCAATTTTCTTTTTGGATGATAGTCAGCATGCAATGGAAAAGGCTGTTACCAAATGTCACTATCGAGTAGCAATTATGCACCATCTGAGCTTACATTGCTAAATAAAGTATATATTCGTCTTGTTATATTAAAATTAGTTAAAAAGGTTGTAAAGAGAGTTTTCACAAAAAAACACAATTTTAAATATAATTTGCAATTGTGACTATTTTTAACTGGATTCCATTCACTCAGGCTACGTATTTTATTACGAGCATCAGGCTATTTTTATAGATAATATATGTAATGCTTTTAGAAGAAAATCTATCATTAAATCCCATGGCAAGACCTCAAAAACTTGGCAGCTTGCAAAATCTGTGTTTCATATTTTCCAGTGTTTCATAAGTGTGAAATTTAAATGAAGCCCATGATTAGCACAATTGTACAAATGGAATTTATATCTGTCTACATCTACATCTGCATTCGGAAACCCACAGTTCATGTGTCATAGTTGATTAAATTTATTTTAAAGAAGTGCATTACTATGATCATTCAGAAATGTCAGAACTTACTGTAGACGCCTTGTGATGTGAAATGCATTAGCTTCAATTGCAACATTTCTATTTTGCCACATGGAAATATTTCTTCAGTGGATTATGATTATTATGGTGATGAGTTATCACCACAGACTATGATGGTCTTATCTCTACTGTGTGGCACAGGTGTGGATTATTAGATCTACATTAAAAAGGTCTTCAGTCAATAGGTCTAGCTCTAATGGTAGAAATGCATTAGGTCGACAGGGTTAAAAGGTCAACATGGAAATGGTTGACACAAAAAAGGTAGAAACTTTTTTTTGGGAGTGCTTTGTCACTTTTCTGCCACAAACAAGCCCCATTAGTGTACCACGTCCCCTCACATGGCTCGCCTCGATCGTCATGCTTTGGACAGGTTACTTTTCCCAATCATAGTCCACATGGATGGTAAAGTATGAAAAAGTTAAAAAAAATGAATAAATAAAAAAACTTGTGTAGACCATACGTGTATCGACCATCATCATGTGGACCTTTTGACCCTGTCGAACTTTTGACCCTTATCAACCCTTTTAACTGTCTTTTATATGTTGATCTTTTGAACCTGTCGACTTAATGCTTGTCTACCTTTAATGGTCAACCTATTGACTGTAGACCTTTTTAGTGTAGATCTATAGATTGGTTACCATGTGGCACAGGGCTTTTGTTTGCAGGCACACATTGCAAGCACTGGGTGCCTGCTTAATATAACAGTGACATTACTAGGGTGCTAGGATAATTTCACAAGCTAGGCACTGACTACCTAGTTAAATAACGCTGCAATTGATAGATGTCGGTATATGCATACAGCTGCCCCCACCTGTTTTTTAAAGTACATTATAGGATTTTTTTTATGGTAGGCCTTATATTACATGTATATTATAAGTACCTAATGTGCAGACAACAGGGCTCTGGGGGTACAAACGAGTCTGCATGATGTCAAGACGTCATGTGGTAGTCATGCAGTGCTACTCTAGGAATGTTTTGGACAGGCCATGTTCCTTTGTGGGGTCCTTCCAGGGGCCCATTGGGACCCACAGGGCCCTATGCGTATGCCTAGGTTGCATTGCGGGAACTCCAGGCCTGGAACCAACCGATTTGGTTCCAGCTTCCATCTCAAATACTTGTGCACACACTGCAAGCATTGCTGTTTTTCAATATGCATTAGACAAGTTTTTGGTACAGTAGGAAACACAGTGACATCACTATAATATTATCATTTAGATGATAATGTGAGGAATATAAAACTTTCCTTATCCAAACACTAATAGATCTAGTATTGCCTTGACTGTAAGCTATTACTAGAGCCAGGGCCATAAGAAGGGGAGTGTGGGAGGTACGGCCGCACCGGGCTGTATGACCGGGGAGCGGGATGTGTACTACTGTTCCGATGTGCGCTGTGTGCTCTCTTCCTTGTTCCAACACCTGCATCTCCATGATGGAAGGGGAGAGGCGTCCAAATGGACCCACCCATCCTCCCAGCGCTTGGGGAGCTAGTTAATGCCAGCCACAGTGGAACACACAAGGAGATTGGGTGGCAGGAAAATTGGGGGTGGGGGGACTGTGGTAGCACAGAACACATGGCTGGCATATCACTGCACTAACTAGAGCCAGATCTCACAAGAGCTAATAGCCTTAGGGGCATATTTATCTATTTTTTTTTAAACTAAAATAATGTGATAACAGGTGTTTTCACACTCTTTTCACATTATTTTAGTATCACACTAATGTATTAAAGGACATTTGGAAGAGAATTTTAAAACTGCCCTCAAATTCACATACAGCATTTTTAATACAGTATGCAGATTGCACTTTTCATACCTGTAATAAGAAATGTGATCTGTTTCAGATATACTAAATTTAAATTATAAAATAAATATGGAGGGATACTTAAGAAAATAATGCCATCTTCAGATGGTATTATGCAGGTTTTGTTTCACTTCCCCTACTCCTGCTCTGCCCTTACTGCATGCTGACAATCAGAGTAGAGCCCAGAGCTGGCTTCTTTGATCAGCCTGTGTGTGTCAGAATAGACCACAAGATGACCACAATGAAAACAGACAATTATAAAATAAATAAAATAAAACTTACCCCCAGTCAGGATCTGTCATCAGTAAGCTTCTCTGTGACCCGTCTGTGTGGTAAGCTAAGATGCCAGCCAGGACTTTCACTACACCTCATCTAACCACACAGACCAGCTGACTGGGTCACAGAGAAGGAGCCCACCAATCACCAATTGGGTGCATTTAAGTTTCATTTCACAATAGCACAGTAGAGGGGTAGCCAGCGCATGTGTAGACACATTCTCTGGATACTTTTTGTGAAAAATACCTGAGAAGTTTGGGGAGGGAATTTGCAGGGAAAGAGCTTTTCCACAAGCTCTGTCCCAGAATGTAAATTATAATACAAATATGAAGTAATCATGGCTCTGTTCCCACTAGGATTTATGCATGTGGGTACATTGTTCAAAAGTGCACCGGAAGTATAGAAAGGAAAATTAAAGACTAGGAATGAAAACTAAAATTATACTGATTTTGTATAAGTAACTAATTGAACAAAATTACCTATACTATGATCATAAAATAGAAGTATTTTTATTACACTATTCCATCACAAGTTAACTGTTTCAATTCTGAACAAATAATCTAAATTTTTATTATTTATCCCCTGTGAAATGGGCATTGAATGTGAAAATGACCTTGGTCCTGAATGTGGTTCAGTGTTACAATTGGCTATACTGTGTTTACATTACAGAAATAAATGTAAGGTTTACATTACGCTTTAATTATATTACATAAAAGTTCTACAGAGTGATTGAACACACGAGAATGCTGTGGCATCGGAGATAAGAGTAAATTAATTCCACTGAATTCATTCAATATACTGTATCGTATTCTTAATTATATGAAGCAATGAAAAAAACCCTGACATTTATTTGCATTTAATTTTGACCAAAATTTCTGATTCTACTTAGTACAGTCAATCTTTGTAGAATTCAATGGAATGCGTATAAAATCTGTAGGAAATTTTCTATTCATGTATTGCTTTGACCTAAAACATGATCCAAGCTTCAGGTTGTGTTATCAATAAAATCAGATTAAACAAATAATACAATTGTGCTTTTGATGTCTCTTTGAAATTGTTTCAGCATTCACCAGGGATGAATTGGCCATAGGACTAGCAGGGAAGATCCCCAGTGGGCTGATGTGAACGTGGGACCTGTTTTGCTTGTTGACATGTGAGGGGTGGGCTGGCATCATGGTAACACTGTATACCCCTAGTGCTGCCCATGTGAGGCTACTTCTAAAAAAATTTTCAGGTCATCTTTCAGTTCCCAATCCGCCCCTAGCATTCACTATCTGTTGGTTGTCTGTTGGTGAATTATTTCAAACTCCTTGTTAATCTACAACCAAACTTAAATAATTTTATAAAAATGTAAAGTCCCTACCAGTGGCGTATCTATAATGGGTGCAGTGTGTGCGGTGCACATGGGCCCCTGGGTCTGGAGGGGGTCCACACCTCACACACTGCACCCATTTCTTCTATATACTATACTTACCTTTCTGGTGTCTGGGTGTGGGTCCCCTCCTCTCCCGAGTACCATAGCCGGCAGTCCCAGCAGTGCTGTCTGAGCACTAGAGACTCTGGCACAGTGCCAGAGTCTACAGTGCATGCATAGGTCTCCGAAAAAATGGCCGCTGCGCCATTTTTTCGGAGACTTGCTCATGCACTGCAGACTCTGGCACTGTGCCCGAGTCTCTAGCGCTCAGACAGAGCGCTAACTGCGCTACTGCTGGCTACGGGACGGGAGAGGAGGGGGACCACACCCGGAGACTGCACGTGAGTCCCCTCCTCTCTAGATACGCCCCTGATCCCCACATTGGTTCTCTGAGAAGTATGAGGAGTGGAGATTTGAAGTACAAATATTCAAGTTTAAATGTTTCAGAGAAGATGTAGTAACTATGCTGTGCACGTAAACTACATTCAATAATTTATTCCATTAAGACATCAGTAGGGGTGATAATCCTGTTTCTCTACTGTGATCATAATGTATTTCCCAGTTCTACTTCTACCATAAAGCAAAACCAGTGGGACAGAATAGGCTAAAAGAGTATTACATTTCATGAAGCATTAACAAAAATCCAATATTAATTTCTTCACATACCTCATAAAGCAATGAAAAGCTCTTGCAAACGTTTGCTCCTTTTTTGTTTTAATTGCAAGTAACAAGAGTAAGTACATGACCATTATACCGTAATACACTGGTTTCATTTAGAGGTGGACATATGTCTATTTTTGTATATTATACACATTAATGTACTCCAGTGTGAACAAAAAATAAATAAATCTGAACTTGATGTCTTGTAGGGACAAATACTGTAGGTGACAATAATAATAAATTAGTAATTTGTATGGGAAACCATTTATATGAGATCATTTTATTACTGAAAAATAAAACCTGTATGATGACTGTACACTGGTGTACGGAGCTACATGTTTCAATCTAAAAAGTTTTCAAGCGCATTCACAAATTCTGGGGCAATAAATATTTTGGATTGATAAGTCCCAAATATAGAAAACGTTTTGAACTTATTGCTAACTGGTGAATATGAGCTTGTACATATGGCTTAGCTAAAGCCCCAAATAAGTAATACACACAAAGTGGTAATATGCACAGTAGAAGGAGCTGTAACCCAATGTCAGTCCTGCCATCTGTACTCTACTTAGACCGATATCCAATTACTGTAGCTGCGGTAATTTACCGCAGCGAGTGGTTCGGCCGGGGCTTTCCAGTTAGCCACAATATATGGTAATTATTGACGATCATGCTTCAGGTGCCTCAGGCACCAAAAGTATAATATGTGATAATAAAACAGCCGCTGGAGCCGCCATAACACATGGATTCGGGAACTTATCCCATATCCCATGTATTATCGCACTTCAGCCTATAATTGAATAGTGGGATAATGACCATCGGTAAAAAATAATCAAGCCATTTTTATTGGCTGAAAAAGGATCACGCCTAATAGAATACTGGCCTTAGCTCTTAGAAAAAAGGTAGCATAGCTCTATATAATAGCATAGCTCTATATGAAGACACTGTTTCCCATAGACAGCTTCTGGGTACAGGGATGAGCTATGTTTTCTGGCTACTCAATATTGGCAGCCCTTATACAATACATAAAGTCTGGAGATAACAGGCTTCCACAATTGTTCTTAACAATTGTTGCCCTCATCCATCATGACAGTGCACCAGCCCAGAAGTCCAGGGAAGTGGTGGATTTTCTAGCTCATGAACGAATCCAGGAGCTTGGTCATCCGCGTACAGTCCTGACCTGGCCACTGCAAATTCTTTGTGTTAACACAAGTCAATTGCAAAATGCGTGGGATTTGTTTTGAGTCACTGGAACCTGCAGTGGAGACCTTCATCCAGCATATAGAAGACATGTACTGTAGCTGCTTCTGACTGGTCCAGCTGCTTCACCAAGTGCTTTGAGCGCATTTAACTGTACATAGACTCCTCTGGGGAAAACTTAGAAAAAATGTAATGTTCACTTTGTTTGTAAATATAATACTTTTTGTGCATCTGGAAACTTGTTGCACATCCCTCGTACTTCACATAAAATTATTTGACAATCATACAAAGCAAAGGGACATTACATTTAAACCAAGACTTACCAACATAGGGTCTAATTCAGAGATGGACACAGTTCATACGTAGCTGCTGTATGAAACTATGCAAAAGCAGCAGGAACCATCTTGAGTAAATTGACACACCCTGCATTCTTCTATGATCTGCTGCTGCATTCCAAGATGCAGCATCTGATCACCTGCGTGAATATCGGCCATCTGAGTAACCCTCATTATACCGTACCCAGGATGCACATGCTGTTCATGCTGTTTGGGCCAGGAAATATCTAACAAAAGATGCAGACCCTGCCCTCACCACTCCCTGAAAATGAGGATGACCTGCCCCCATTTTTAGGAATGCTGCCAGCTCCGCTCACGCCCACCCGCAAATGTGAGCAGCCTGTCATTCAGGCTTCTGCTCATGGGGCACCACGTGCAACCATGCAGGACCCATTCTGCGCATGTGTATAATGGGTCTTGCACATGAGCAGGTGTCCCACCATCGGACATGTAAGCAAAACATCGGGTTTATGTACATATCCCATAATCAAGCCCACACTTAATGATGGATTTAGTAAACTTTATTTGCTAAACTGTAAAGAAATAACACATTTTGGGGGTGATTTACAGGGTGATTTGAGCTATAAATTATCAGTTTTCCAAACCCATCTAAAATTCTCTTTAATCTTTCATTTCTCTATGATAGTACTGAAGTATAGAATAGGGGGAATTTGTTTCATGCCTCCTAACTACCCTGATTTCAATGGGACAGTCCCACTATAAGGACACTGTCCAGCTGCCCCACATACGGGGAGCAGTGACATGCAACTGGGTCATGCCACTAGGCCACACCCAACTAATTGAGGCCATGCCACTCTCCAGCATGCAACAGTCCCGATCTCACAAAACCAAAAGTTGGGAGATATACTGTTTTAAGACACTTAAAACACAAATCAGTGAGATGTGTCCTGATGAATATTAAAGCTTGTTTTTTTGTTTTGTTTTGTTTTTTTAAATAAAGAGCTTTGGAGACTCCTAATATTGCCACAATTATAAGTAATACAAATAAATTCCACTGAAATTGTATTACTTATTTTTGGATTTGCTATACTGTTTAGCTTTATATCATCATTTTAAAAGTTTTATTTTAAAAAATATTATTTGTCTTAATGAAATTATATTGTGTAATGTGAAAAGATTTATTTACATACTGTAGCTAGATCTATTTAAGCAAAAGGAATACATAAAAAATATAAACATCATTGAAGAAAACTTTTTTTTGTCTTTCTGTGATGGATTTAGTGAGGCTTACTATATCAGGAACACAGGTGGCTTATTTAGCGCAGACTGTATGCTTTCATCTCACTATGAGTCCAGGAAGAAATCTTTTGCAATGCACAGTTGGAGTAAATATGCAGCTGAACTCTCATCCATAATCAAATGTGTTATTTACTAGATGAAATGTCAAGTTTCACATGTGTGTTAATTGCTCTGCACATAAAGGTATTTGTTGTAGGAATGCTACATTTACAAGATTGGTCTTCAGAGGTCAAAATATAAAATTTCTGCAAAACTCTGTGTTGCCTGTACACATTCAGGGGGTGGTGCAAAAGCATCACGGGCGCAATTTGCATTTAATGAAAAATCTGTAATTGCGTTCATACAAAGTAACAACTATCTCAATTTGTGTAACATTTGTCAACATATGTACCTTGTTTACGCCTAGAATATGTCACAATATGTCATATGTGTAAGCAAAAGGAGAAAAAAGAAGGCTCTTGTGTGGGCGCACTCATTAACTAATTGTAATCACTTTTGGTGATTAACACATTGGTTATTCTATTTACTGATAAAACACAATTTTATTGGAATAATCATTAAGATCAATGTAATTGCCCATTATCAAAAATATGAATGATCCAGAATGGTTATAAATAAAATGTTCTGGTCCTGCCTCAGGAAATGAGATAGAAATGGGTGAAGACACCGCAAAGTCGTACACCCATTTCACCCGACCAGTACAGACAATCTGTATTAATGAGACCGATTGGTCAATTAATTCATAATTCTGTCATAATCAAGGAAAGAATTATCAGCATTGATTAAACAGTACAAGGTTGTTATATTGCACAAACTGTACTGATTGGAATAGTAACTTCTAGCTATATAGTTTTTTTGGGAGGACCAAATAAGGTACCTTCCCTGAAGAGAAATAGATGGAAAAACAGAAACAAGTGGTGATACTGCTGTTGAAGTCACATACCACACATCATACAAAATGATTGAAGCTCTACAACACTGGGTATTCCCTGTGAGTCTCCCCCTCAGGTACTGACCCAGCCCAACACTGTTTCGCTTCCAAGATCGGACGAGATCGGGCATTAGCAGTGTGGTTTGATAGTAGAGAAAGTGGGTCAGACTCCAATGAGAGTGCACCTATATGAAAAAGGGTGACTATTTGCGTCACAAAGGTGCAGTGTGGATCTGCTGTTTATGTTAGGCAGGGGACATCAAATCCCACCGAAGTGGTATTGTGCCCCTGGATCATAAATGAGAGTCCACGAAAAGAGAAAAGATAATGGAAATTAAGGCATAGTGTATTCTTAAATTGATATATTACATACAATAATAATCGTATAAAGCTCAGAAGGTGCTGATTCAAAGATTGGTGTATATCTGCGTACGAAAAAAATATATATGTACACTTGTGCTGAGATTAAGGACAAAAGATCATTCAGAATTATTAACGGTGCAGATTGCTATTACTGGTATATAGGGTTAGATTCTAGTGAAAAAAGCCGTCACTGAAAGCATATAAAGTGAATGGGATGTGAATTATTGCTATTGCAAATGCTGGAACATGAAGAAAAGGAAATGGCATTTTTTTTATGAAAGAAGCAGCAATAAATCACTGTAATCACGTAAAATGTCAGAGAAATGCAATTCCTATTCCTGGTATATACAACTTAATGCAAAAGTGCTATGCAGGGAACTGTGGCTAAACACAGACAAATAGGTATAGCCACATATTAAATTGTCTAACCTGAGTACATGCAGGGATAAAGTACAGTTCCTTAATGTAGCGGCTGAAAACAGTGAACCCAGAGTGACTGGATTTGATAACCTATCCATATGTCATATGTCCCTGGACTTTGGTAAATGCATGATAATGTGGTACCTGAAATAGTTATACTTCTACATGTCCTAATGTTACATAAAAAAACAGTGAGATACTTTATTCTAGGTCTTTCTGAATGGGGATGTTTCTAAAAGCTATAATTTCACAGAAAAAAGCAGCTTAAACTACTTTTGTGTTTATTTTTTCTTTTACCATTAATTATTTTCTGTACCAATTATGGAAACTAAACTACTGTACTTGTACTCATGTCCTTTCTGATCAGTATTACATGTTTAAATATCATTGATGTTCAATGTGAAAGAAAGAGCCTGGGGCTACTCCTGGCTCTGTACTTTATGTGTTACTCTTACAGATCTGTTCCTTTTTATTTTAGAAAATAAAGATACATAAAGTATCCTCTTGGATGTTATTCCACAGCAATAAGGTAAAAAAAAAAAAAAGAATAAATCAAGAGGGAAAAACTAATGATGAGCAAGGATGGAATGTGATAGTAGGTTGCTCATTGACATAAAAGAGAGAAGTTGTGTGGGCGCTAGGAAATATGGCTAAAGGACACCTAAAATATTATAGCTGTTCACTGGCTGCAGCCTCTCAAGGGCGAGATGCTGATCCTCAACCAAAAAATGCAAAACAATAAATACTCAGAGAAGCGCTACCAATGAACAGTCTGATAAATTTATTTATTAAAAATAATTAATATAGTTTCAATAAAATAATCCGCTTATCCTGGAATGTTCAACATACAATACACACCAAACATTCAATGATTCTAAATAATCACCTTTAAAAAGAACATAACCTCTTAATTCCCAATAAATGCTGCAGCAATTAAAATGTACTAGTACTTATAGGGTTAAGCTCCATGCATGGGCTAATTAATTCACATGGGTTCCTTAGATGCTGTTTAGAAAGTCCATCCACAGTGAAGTATTTATATGGTATTAATCAGCTTGTATATTGCAGTCTTATCCAGATCACGTAGACTTTCTATGGGTAGCTTAATTTGTGCAAATTTCCATATATGTGCAGTGATAATTTAGCCAAATCACTGATTGTGCAGTCTCATATAATGAAGCTTACCCACTTTTAAATGATGGAAATTTCCCTTTAGTGTCTTTTCCTGTAGTGGGCGCCGGCTGCCCACACCGCTAAACAGCGGCACAGCAAGGTGTCGGTATCACTGTTGAAGACTGC
Organism: Pseudophryne corroboree; assembly: GCF_028390025.1. Taxonomy (NCBI): domain Eukaryota; kingdom Metazoa; phylum Chordata; class Amphibia; order Anura; family Myobatrachidae; genus Pseudophryne; species Pseudophryne corroboree. The sequence goes on from NC_086444.1 coordinate 783,182,861, forward strand.
GCTTCACGGGGACCACTTCAGAGCGCGGCTACCTGAGACCAGAAAGCCGACGTCCTGCCCGGTATCCTGGGTGTTCAACATTCAGCACACCCACAGCACATTCAGCGGTTCCTGCTACGGATGCACGAGCGAACGGCTCCTGACTTCATCAGCCGCGAACGGCTGATGAAGCCGCAGCCGGCGCCCACTACAGGAAAAGACACTAAAGGGAAATTTCCATCATTTAAAAGTGGGTAAGCTTCATTATATGAGACTGCACAATCAGTGATTTGGCTAAATTATCACTGCACATATATGGAAATTTGCACAAATTAAGCTACCCATAGAAAGTCTACGTGATCTGGATAAGACTGCAATATACAAGCTGATTAATACCATATAAATACTTCACTGTGGATGGACTTTCTAAACAGCATCTAAGGAACCCATGTGAATTAATTAGCCCATGCATGGAGCTTAACCCTATAAGTACTAGTACATTTTAATTGCTGCAGCATTTATTGGGAATTAAGAGGTTATGTTCTTTTTAAAGGTGATTATTTAGAATCATTGAATGTTTGGTGTGTATTGTATGTTGAACATTCCAGGATAAGCGGATTATTTTATTGAAACTATATTAATTATTTTTAATAAATAAATTTATCAGACTGTTCATTGGTAGCGCTTCTCTGAGTATTTATTGCTCATTGACATCACTGTCTCTCCTTGGAAATACTTCCCTATTTGATGTGCAACAATAGTATAAGAATAATTGCACACAAATTTGGACCATAAGTATGCTTTGGGGCATAAATCTATTTAGGTACAATGTAGCAGAAAAATACTATGAAACATAATACACTGCTCAAAAAATAAAGAGAACACTAAAATAACACATCCTAGATCTGAATGAATGAAATATTCTTATTAAATACTTTGTTCTTTACATAGTTGAATGTGCTGACAACAAAATCACACAAAAATTATCAATGGAAATCAAATTTATTAACCCATGGAGGTCTGGGTTTGGAGTCACACTCAAAATTAAAGTGGAAAAACACACTACAGGCTGATCCAACTTTGATGTAATGTCCTTAAAACAAGTCAAAATGAGGCTCAGTAGTGTGTGTGGCCTCCACGTGCCTGTATGACCTCCCTACAATGCCTGGGCATGCTCCTGATGAGGTGATGGATGGTCTCCTGAGGGATCTCCTCCCAGACCTGGACTAAAGCATCCGCCAACTCCTGGACAGTCTGTGGTGCAACGTGGCGTTGGTGGATGGTGTGAGACATGATGTCACAGATGTGCTCAATTGGATTCAGGTCTGGGGAACGGGCGGGCCAGTCCATAGCATCAATGCCTTAGTCTTGCAGGAACTGCTGACACACTCCAGCCACATGAGGTCTAGCATTGTCTTGCATTAGGAGGAACCCAGGGCCAACCGCACCAGCATATGGTCTCACAAGGGGTCTGAGGATCTCATCTCGGTACCTAATGGCAGTCAGGCTACCTCTGGCGAGCACATGGAGGGCTGTGCGGCCCCCCAAAGAAATGCCACCCCACACCATTACTGACCCACTCCCAAACTGGTCATGCTGGAGGATGTTGCAGGCAGCAGAACGTTCTCCTTGGCGTCTCCAGACTCTGTCACGTCTGTCACATGTGCTCAATGAGAACCTGCTTTCATCTGTGAAGAGCACAGGGTGCCAGTGGCGACTTTGCCAATCTTGGTGTTCTCTGGCAAATGCCAAACGTCCTGCACAGTGTTGGGCTGTAAGCACAACCCCACCTGTGGACGTCGGGCCCTCATATCACCCTCATCGAGTCTGTTTCTAATCGTTTGAGTAGACACATGCACATTTGTGGCTTGCTGAAGGTCATTTTGCAGGGCTCTGGCAGTTCTCCTCCTGTTCCTCCTTGCACAAAGGCGGAGGTAGCGGTCCTGCTGCTGGGTTGTTGCCCTTCTACGGCCTCCTCCACGTCTCCTGATGTACTGACCTGTCTCCTGGTAGCGCCTCCATGCTCTGGACACTACGCTGACAGACACAGCAAACCTTCTTGCCACAGCTCGCATGATGTGCCATCCTGGATGAGCTGCACTACCTGAGCCACTTGTGTGGGTTCTAGACTCCGTCTCATGCTACCACTAGAGTAAAAGCAACGCCAGCTTCCAAAAGTGACCAAAACATCAGCCAGAAAGCATAGGAGCTGAGCAGTGGTCTGTGGTCACCACCTGCAGAACAACTCCTTTATTGGGGGTGTCTTGCTAATTGCCTATAATTCCCACCTGTTGTCTATTCCATTTGCACAACAGCATGTGAAATTGATTGTCAATCAGTGTTGCTTCCTAAGTGGACAGTTTGATTTCACAGAAGGAAAACAGCAAAATTGCAGCGCACAAAGATAGCATAAATCAATTGAAAAAGGTTTCATTTATTAAAACAGTTTATTATAACCTTTAAGCAGATATGTGTAAAAATTAAAACACATCACCAACTGATGATATTTTTTGCACTAAACCAGGGGTGGCCAACCCGCAGCTCTCGAGCCGCATGCGGCTCTTTTATCTGCCGCATGCGGCTCAGCCGGCTCCTGGCCACCGCTGCCCTGGCCTCCCCTACTCCCGTGCTGCTGCTGTCTGTGAGGGGAGAAGAGGGGAGGAGAGCGCAGCGTGCGCCTCTCCTGCCCCTCACTCTCCGGCGCCGGTCTGTGAGCCAATCAGAGCTCGCGGACCGGCAGCTAAGGCTGCCGGACCGCAAGCTTTGATTGGCTCATGGACCAGCGCCTAGAAAAGAGACACAGCCGCCGGAGAGTGAGGGGTAGGAGAGGCGCACGCTGCGCTCTCCTCCCCTCACAGACAGCAGCCACAGGGTGAGCAGCACAGGGGAAGGGAAGGGAGGCGGGGGGGTCGTCGTCAAGTATAGCTGGCACTGGGGGCATTGCTGGCACTAGGGAGACGTATATCTGGCACTGGGGGGCATATCTTGCACTGTGGGGACTCTAGGCACTGGGGGCATTGCTGGCACTGTGGGGACATATATATCTGGCACTTGGGACGAGGTTGAAGTTAGCTCGTGCACTTGGGGGACGTATCTGGCACTGTCGGGACACTGGCATTGGGGGCATAGCTGGCACTGGGGACATATATATCTGCCACTAGGGGCATATCTGGCACTGTGGGGACACTGGCATTGGGGGCATAGCTGGCACTAGGGACATATATATCTGCCACTAGGGGCATAGCTGGCACTGTGGGGACAAGTATATCTGGTACTGGGGGTATAGCTGGCACTGGGGGGAAATGTATATCTGGCACTGGGGGGAAATGTATATCTGGCACTGGGGGGAAATGTATATCTGGCACTGTGGGCATATCTGGCACTGTGGAGACACTGGCATTGGGGGCATAGCTGGCACTTTGGGGACATATATCGGGCACTAGGGGCATAGCTGTCACTGTGGGGGCATATATATCTGGCACGGGGGCATAGCTGGCACTGGGGGCATATCTGGCACTGTGGGGACACTGCATTGGGGGCATAGCTGGCACTTTGGGGACATATATCTGGCACTAGGGGCATAGCTGTCACTGTGGGGGCATATATATCTGGCACTGGGGGCATATCTGGCACGGGGGCATAGCTGGCACTGGGGGGACATGTATATCTGGCACTGGGGGCATATCTGGCACTGTGGGGACACTGCATTGGGGGCATAGCTGGCACTTTGGGGACATATATATCTGGCACTAGGGGCATAGCTGGCACTGTGGGGACATATATATATGTATGGCACTGGGGGCATATCTGGCACTGGGGGAAATGTGTATCTGGCACTGTGAGGCATATATGTATCTGGCGCTGTGGGGCATATATGTATCTGGCACTGTGGGGACATATGTTTCTGGCAGTGTGGAGGCAACCATTTTTTGAAATTTTTATATGTATGTGGCACTGTACTGGGGCATTATATGTATGTGGCACTGTACAACATAACTAAAAACGGAGTTATGACAGAAGGTCATACTCCTACAAACGTCATAACGAAAGGTGTGCGCACAAAATGGGGTGTGGCTTTGTGAAAACTAGACCACGCACCCATTATATACTGGCTCTTCCCCTTGACTACAGATCTTTTCTGGCTCTTTGCCTCTGACTGGTTGGCCACCCCTGCACTAAACAATCCAACAAATTTAATGCTGTAATCTACAGCCAGACATGCATTGAAAAGAAAAAGCTCTATTTATACATTTAATGTTACCTTGTAACTTATCTAAAAATGTATCAACAATATTGCATTTATAGAGCTAATTCCAACACTGGATAAGGATCAAAAGGACTACATTCAGGTATACAAAAAACCAATTGGTTAATGGACTTCCTCTTGATAAAGCTGGTAACAACCAAGGAGTTATATTGTTATGGATACTTAGCTCCTATATTTAAAAGTCCAATGTCCACAATTGCACAATTGTATATAGTAAGCTGGCCAGCTATTTTGTATATCCCTGATGCAGTTATAAGCTGTAAGGCATGCACAAGTCCTCCCCGGCTGCTGGTGCCGTACCCTTTTATGGTAGTCTTTTCTGGGGGACTAAAATGCACACTTTCCACACATTACGTGTCAAAACCTCCTCCTCCCTGGCTGCTTGGTGCTATTAACCTTACGTTGCAGTCTTTTCCGGGAGGCTGGGGTTGAATGATCCAAGCGTGGAATGATCTCCAAATGCAAAAGACAACTGCAGTCTGATCGGATGATTCTCCGCCTCCTTACGGTCTTCTGAAGAAGCCGCTGAGACCGTAAGGAGGTAGAGAAATGCGTAAAGTTTTACCCTACTGATTCACATCACCCGATCAGACTGCAGATGTCTTTTGCATTTGGAGATCATTCCACGCTTGGATCATTCATTCAGCTTGCACCCCGGACCCATACCTAGTATTAGGGACCCCCAGTGACGGAGAAGCCTTGTCGATCGGCCTGGGGGCTTAACCCTATATCTGCAGATATACGCAACTAAGATCTCCATATTATCTGATTATTATGTAGTAATATTTTTCACTCGGTGTGCATTAGGGAATACAAATCGTTTTTTCTTACACAGAATTACCCCTCCCTTTTAGCACCTGACTGATATTACATCTGATTGAGCAGCTTTCCAATATTTGTGAGAGCCACAGAGTGAAGGGGGAGCAGCCTGAGAGGCACAGAAAGAAGGGGGAGCAGGCTGAGAGGCACAGAGTGAAGGGGGAGCAGGATGAGAGGCATAGAGTGAAGGGGGAGCAGGCTGTGAGGTACAGAGTGAAGGGGGAGCAGGCTGAGAGGCACAGAGTGAAGGGGGAGCAGGCTGAGAGGCACAGAGTGAAGGGGGAGCAGACCGAGAGGCATAGAAAGAAGGGGGAGCAGGCTGAGAGGCACAGAGTGAAGGGGGAGCAGGATGAGAGGCATAGAGTGAAGGGGGAGCAGGCTGTGAGGTACAGAGTGAAGGGGGAGCAGGCTGAGAGGCACAGAGTGAAGGGGGAGCAGGCTGAGAGGCACATAGTGAAGGTGATGCAGGCTGAGAGGCTCTGAGTGAAGGGGGAGCAGACTGAGAGGTACAGAGTGAAGGGGGAGCAGACTGAGAGGTACAGAGTGAAGGGGGAGCAGGCTGGGGGGCTCAGAGTGAAGGGGAAGCAGGCTGAGAGGCACAGAGTGAAGGGGGAGCAGGCTGAGAGGCACAGAGTGAAGGGGGAGCAGGATGAGAGGCAGAGAGTGAAGGGGGAGCAGGATAAGAGGCACATAGTGAAGGGGAAGCAGGATGAGAGGCACAGGGTGAAGCGGGAGCAGGATGAGTGGCACATAGTAAAGGGGGAGCAGGCTGAGAGGCACATAGTGAAGGTGATGCAGGCTGAGAGGCTCTGAGTGAAGGGAGAGCAGACTGAGAGGTACAGAGTGAAGGGGGAGCAGGCTGAGGGGCTCAGAGTGAAGGGGGAGCAGACTGAGAGGCACAGAGTGAAGGGGATGCAGGCTGATGGGCTCAGAGTGAAGGGGGAGCAGACTGAGAGGTACAGAGTTAAAGGGGGGCTCATGCTGAGAGGCACATAGTGAAAGAGATGCCTGGTGAAGGGCACAGAGTGAAGGGGGGTGTTCGGCTTGTTTCGGCATATTTTATGTGGAACTGGATTGCTTCAGTGCTTCTTGCCCCCAGTGTGACTAAAAACAGGGGGGGGGGGGGGGTGACACATGGTCATGCTCCTACAATTGTCATCCTGACGGCAGGGGCACAAAAATGGGGCATGGCCTTGTACCAGGTAAGCCTCCTACCGTTTTGCCATAGGCGCATACATATTATCGGCTCTTCAGCTGTACCACAGATATTTTTGGGCTCATGGCCTCTGAGTGGTTGGCCACGCCTGCCCTAGCATCTCCTCCATTTCTGCAAGCACTGTTTATAACATATATTCAGAGACATTTTCTCTATAACCTAATTTACTATGAAAGAAATTACGGTAAAACTGACAAATCTGCTCCACCAGTACATTTCTTTGGCTCCTCTTCTGGTAAAAGTTGGCCGGGGGCCCAGGGCACTCAAGACAGGAAGGGGGGGCACCATCAACCACCCCTCCCAACAGCACCCGCTGCCCGCTGCTCGCTACCCTCCCCCCATCCACTGCAGCAGGGCCAGCCACCGGCTACAGGAGCTGTCGGGAGGAAGGGCCCCACTCTGTAGCGGGGAGGAAATAAAGTCTCCCAGCTGCCGGGGAGGGAGGATTCCACGCTGCCAACGGGTTTGTGATGTCCCACATGTGGCTGTGTGTGCAGCTCCCTCCCCCTACATCTTGGGCAGCATGGGTTGAGGACTGATCCAGGCAGCAATCCCCAGCCCCCACTGCTGCCAGGAGAGCTGCTGCTGGTGGCGGAGGCTGGAGAGTGGACAGCAGCATCAGAGTGGGTCAGAGCAGCTCCGGCAGTGGGCCCCTAATGACAGGGTGGCCCGGGGCCCTTAATCCGCTCTGACCCAACCAGTCACAAAGACCTTCTTCACCCTCTCAGATAGATCTAGATATGTTAGATGGCCCTATAACTCTACAACCTATCTACATAGCGTACAGCCTGCTATGATTAGAGCAGTGTGCTGGGATGCATGTGCGTCGTAGCAACACTGTGTAAGGACACTTCAGATAGGAACAATTATTGGGCCTAATTCAGATCTGATCGCTGCTGTGTGTTTTCACACAGCAGCCAATCAGGTCTGAACTGCGCATGAGCCAGAGCCGGCGCCGGCACATGCCAGACAGCCGATAGTCGTTTCAGCCCTGCGATCGCCTCTGCCTGATTGACAGGCAGAGGCAGTTGCTGGGCGAGAGGGGGTGGGCCAATGGCATTTGTATGCCGTTTTAGGGTCGGGGTTCCCGGACCATGCAGGGGGAGGGCTGCGGTGGCTGCTTGACATCACACGCAGACGCTGCAACCCAGACAGCGACGAGTAGCTCCCTGCCAGAGCGCAGGAGCTGCAATAGTAGGAAGCTACTCGTCAAGTACAAAAGCGCCACCGCTGTGCGATGCTTTTGTACTTGTGTGGCGGGGCAGAGCCAGACATGTGGGGCGGACAAGCCCTGTGCTGCCCCCCCCCCCCCCCCCCCGCATGTCTGAGTAACTGATCGTAGCTGTGCAAAATATGATCAAGTCTGAATTAGGCCCATGGGGGGGTCATTCTGAGTTGATCGCTAGCTGAAAATGTTCGCTGCACAGCGATGACGCAAAAAAAGGCACTTCTGCACATGCATATGTGGCGCAATGCGCACGTGCGACGTACTTTCACAACGGCCGATGTAGATTCACACAAGGTCTAGCGAAGCTTTTCAGTCGCATTGCTGGCCGCAGAGTGATTGACAGGAAGTGGGCGTTTTTGGGTGTCAACTGACCGTTTTCAGGGAGTGTTCGGAAAAACGCAGGCGTGCCAGGAAAAATGCAGGTGTGGCTGGGCGAATGCAGGGCGTGTTCGTGACGTCAAAACAGGAACTGAACAGTCTGAAGTGATCGCAAGCGCTGAGTAGGTCTGAAGTTACTCTGAAACTGCACAAAATTATTTTGTAGCCGCTCTGCGATCCTTTCGTTCGCCCTTCTGCTAAGCTAAAATACACTCCCAGTGGGAGGTGGCATAGCGTTTGCGCGGCTGCTAAAAACAGCTAGCGAGCGATCATCATGGAATGACCCCCATTGTGTAGTATGTATACAGGAAATCGCTTAGCCGAGCGGCCATTTGCATGCTGGACGGCCTTTCCCCAGCAAGCGATTGTCAGCAGTTGCACTTTTGCTATTTTAGTAAAACTGCAACTGAAGCTGAATAAGGCCCCAAGTAAGTAATAGAAAAATCATGAAACAGCAGAATCTATACCACCCAGAACACCAACACAAATGAAAAAAATTAAATAAAAATTAAATTTAAAAAATGGCAACAGTATATCAGCTATGATATGCTGACACATTAAATACTACAATTAAAGAAGCAGGCACAGCTAAAGTACAAGAAAGCAAAAATATATTTTTAAAGTACTCACAATTGTTTTTTATTGTTTCTATGGGGTATAAAGAAAATATAGAAAGTTATTCAGGTTTGTTAGCAAACCAAAAAAGGTAGCAACAGGGCAAAGCCATGTTCATGTGCAGGTGGGGCAATTTAGATTTCAGTTTGAACACACCCCACCCAAATCTAATCTCTCTGCACATGTTACATCTGCCCCACCTGCACTGCAGCATGTTTTAGTAATTATATGACCCATTGAGAACACATTAATGTGCAATTTATGACTGGTTTGTATTATTCTATACTGTATGTACGTAAGGCCCAAGTCATGTTTGTATGCTAATGCATTAGCAAGTGCAATTGTCTAGGCTACAGAACGTCTAACGTTAGCAAGTGCTGCTGCTGCCCAGAAATGAAGAGACGCCCATTGGTGCCATCACAAACTCAGTTGCATACACATTAGCAGACTACACGCATAAACGAGGAACATCGGGGCTAAGGTGTGTAAGGGTTGGTGTATGGGTACGCAGACTGGACACAGCAGTAGTATCTCAGATTGCTTTTGCATGTAGGAGCTCGCAGCCGTCAGCACGGGTGTAGTATGGTATGCCGGCGGCCGGGATCCCGGCGGCCAGCATACCGGCACCGGAATCCCGACCGCCGGCATACTGACAGCTGGGCGAGAGCAAATGAGCCCCTTGCGGGGTTGCTGTGCTCGCCACACTGCACTCTCCACACTGTGCTTGCCACGCTGCGGGCACGGTGGCGCGCTAAGCGCGCCGCACTATTTAATCTCCCTCCAGGGGGGTCGTGTACCCCGAAGAAGGAGAATAGGTGTCAGTATGACGGGTGTCGGGATTCCGGCGCCGGTATACTGACCGCCGAGATCCCAACAGCCGGCAAACTGAATACCACCCATCAGCACATATACTCACCGAAAACGCCCATGACACACCTGTGTATTCCCAACCACTCCCTGTATACTCCCCATAAACACCTCCAAAAGGTCACTTCCTGTCAATCACTTTGCAATGAAATCCTCATTGCGAGCAAGGTCACAATGGCATCTACACACATGCGCAGTCTACCAATAATCGCTCTGTTGCGTGATAATCAGCCATTGCATACAAACATGACTGTGGCCCTTAGTCTAACTCATAAGTCTGTTTTCTAGGTGTTTTATAACTTTTTATCTCTATTAAAGTGTTGCAATTATTATTTAGGTGGGAGCTGTGTATTTGTGTATTTATGGCTCTGTTTAGTTTTTGAGCTTTTTTTTCTGTGTATTAGTTTGGAAATGTTGGGAAATCCATATCTCCACAATAGGAGCTTCAATTAATATTTATTTATTTATTTTATTTATTTATTTATTTATTTATTCATGTATTTACTTATGCAATTATTTATTTATTTTTATTTATTTATGCTAGTGTCTGGCATTCTAATTTTTATTTATTGTTTTATTTATTTATTATTTGTAATAAAAGTCCCACTAGTCAAAAGAAGCTATGTGGCTAATTTACTAAACATCAGTATGGAAAAATCAGTGTTTTACATGTTTCACCTGTTGGTTTTGCATCCACCATATTTACTACGGCCCACATCATAGACAAACCGCAAGAAAACCACAAGTTTAGAAGGTGCCCCTGAACACACTGTCACTCTAAATTTTTACATGACAGATTTTGAATACTGCAGAAATTTTCCTGCCACTGTCAAACCATTGCCCGCTTGAGCTACAGAATCTTGCTTTCAAAACATCAATAAAAAACAAAACTCCCCTCCACGTACTATCATAAGCAAAGATTATGTTTAAAATCAAATTAAAAAAATACATTTGATATTGATGCATTTCACTAACAAATATAGTACTCCATGTCATTAATCAATGAAGTGTACCTGTGATTTTGTATTTATTTGCCCTACGATTTTAATAAAATGTAAAATAATACTGCCATTAATTATACATCTCCATTATAATGTGCCCCATTCAATATCACATTCAAATATTATTATCCATATATAATATATAATATAAATAATGGTCTTCTGTTTGTACACAAAGTTTTCCTTAGTGTAGTCAGTACCTATAAATTACTCACCATTCCTGTTTCTCTCTTGTGATCCAACGTAATCCACTGGCCTTAGGGCCTAATTCAAGATTGATTGTAAAATAAAATTTTCCCCTAATGGACAAAACCATGTGCAGGGCAGGTGGGGCAGATATAACATGTGCAGAGAGAGTTAGATTTGGTTGGATTGTGTTCAAACTGAAATCTGCATTGCAGTGTAAAAATAGGATTTTGGTACTCACCGTTAAATACTTTTCTCCTAGTCCGTAGAGGATGCTGGGGACTCCAAAAGGACCATGGGGTATAGACGGGATCCGCAGGAGCTTGGGCACACTAAAAAGACTTAAGACTGGGTGTGAATTGGCTCCTCCCTCTATGCCCCTCCTCCAGACCTCAGTTATAGGAACTGTGCCCAGGCGAGACTGACATTACAAGGAAAGATTTTTGTCTTAACTAAGGGCTACCAAATTACCAGCCCACACCATAAACATACCGTACAACCGGAATAACGCCAAACCAGATAACAGTATGCATAAAACTCCAGCAACCAGCTGCAACAAACCAATACACAAGTCGTGTATAAACTAACTTAACCAGTAAGAAAATATATAATGCAAGTAATAGTCCGCACTGGGACGGGCGCCCAGCATCCTCTACGGACTTGGAGAAAAGGATTTAACGGTGAGTACCAAAATCCTATTTTCTCTTACGTCCTAGTGGATGCTGGGGACTTCAAAAGGACCATGGGGATTATACCAAAGCTCCAGAACGGGCGGGAGAGTGTGGACGACTCTGCAGTACCGACTGAGCAAACGCCAGGTCCTCATCGGCCAGGGTATCGAACTTATAGAATTTAGCAAAAGTGTTCGAACCCGACCAAGTAGCCGTTCGGCAAAGCTGTAGTGCCGAAACACCTCGGGCAGCCGCCCAAGATGAGCCCACCTTTCTGGTAGAATGGGCTTTAACCGACTTCGACACCAGCAACCCCACCGAAGAATGAGCTTGCTGGATCGTACTACAAATCCAGCGTGCAATAGTCTGTTTTGATGCGGGATGACCAACCTTGTTGGCCGCATACAAAACAAACAACGCTTCAGTTTTCCTAGTAACAGCTGTCCTAGAAACGTAAACTTTTAACGCTCTTATAACATCCAGAGATTTTGGAATCGCCACTTCTTCCGTAGCTACCGGAACCACAATAGGTTGGTTAATGTGAAATGACGAAACCACCTTCGGTAGAAATTGTTGACGAGTCCTCAATTCCACCCTATCCGCATGAAAAATCAAGTACGGACTCTTATGAGATAAAGCTGCCAATTCCGATACTCGCCTGGCAGATGCCAGCGCCAAAAGCATAACTACCTTCCAAGTGAGAAATTTTAATTCAACCGTCCGCAAAGGTTCAAACCAGGAAGACATGAGGAAGCGTAAGACGACATCAAGGTCCCATGGCGCTACAGGCGGTACAACCGGTGGATTGATATGCATTACACCCTTTACAAAAGTCTGAACCTCTGGGAGGGCAGCTAACTCTTTTTGTAAGAAAATAGACAAAGCCGAAATTTGCACTTTGATGGAACCCAATTTCAGGCCTGCATCTACACCCGCCTGTAAAAAGTAGAGAAAACGACCCAAGTGAAAATCCTCCACAGGAGCCTTTTTAACCTCACACCAGGAAACATATTTCCTCCAGATACGCTGATAGTGTTTCGCCGTAACCTCTTTCCTAGCCTTAATGAGAGTTGGAATGACCTCCCTGGGAACACCCTTACGAGCTAAGATCTGGCGCTCAACCTCCATGCCGTCAAACGCAGCCGCGGTAAGTCCGGAAACACGCATGGACCCTGTAACAACAGATCCTCTCTTAGAGGAAGCGGCCAAGGATCTTCCACCAGTAAGTCCTGAAGATCCAGGTACCAGGCCCTTCTTGGCCAGTCTGGGACGACGAGAATCGCCTGAACCCTTGCTCGACGAATGATCCCCAGCACCTTTGGAATGAGAGGAAGAGGAGGGAACACATACACCGACTGGAAGACCCACGGAGACACCAGGGCGTCCACCGCCGTGGCTTGTGGGTCCCTTGACCTGAAACAATACCTCGGGAGCTTCTTGTTGAGCCGAGACACCATCATGTCTATCAACGGAATTCCCCAGCGTCTTGTCACTTCTGCAAATACCTCTTGGTGCAGAGCCCACTCTCCCGGATGGAGGTCGTGTCTGCTGAGGAAATCCGCTTCCCAGTAGTCCACCCCCGGTAGGAAAACTGCTGACAGTGCGCTGACATGTTGTTCCGCCCAGCGAAGTATCTTTGTGGCCTCCGCCATTGCTGCTCTGCTCCTCGTTCCGCCTTGCCGGTTTTTATGGGCCACCGTTGTGATGTTGTCTGACTGTACCAGGACCGGTCGACCCTGAAGAAGACTTCTTGCTTGGAGCAGGCCGTTGTAAATGGCTCTTAATTCTAGAACATTTATGTGGAGACAGGCCTCCTGGAGCGACCATTTTCCCTGGAAATTTCTTCCTTGGGTGACTGTGCCCCAGCCCCGGAGACTTGCATCTGTTGTCAGAAGTACCTAATCCTGGATACCGAATCGGCGTCCCCCCAGGAGGTAATGAGCTTGTAGCCATCACAGGAGAGAAATTCTGGCTCTGGGAAATAGACTTATCTTCCGGTGAATGTGTAGGTGAGACCCGGACCATTTGCTCAGCAAGTCCCACTGAAACACGCGGGTGTGAAATCTGCTGTATGGAATGGCTTTGTACGCCGCAACCATCTTCTCCAGAACCCGAGTACAATGATGGATCGACACACTCGTCGGCTTCAGGAGTTCTCTGACCATCGTCTGCAATTCCAGAGCCTTTTCTTCAGGAAGGAATACCTTCTGTAACTCCATGTCCAGAATCATGCCCAGAAAAGGAAGCCGAGTGGTCGGAATCAACTGGGATTTCGGCAAATTGAGGACCCATCCGTGTTGTCGCAGAATCGATAGAGACAACTCTACACTTGTCAGCAATCGTTCCCTGGACCTCGCCTTTATCAAGAGATCGTCCAAGTACGGGATAATTGAAACCCCTTGTTTGCGAAGAAGAACCATCATTTCCGCCATGACCTTGGTGAAAATCCTCAGAGACGTGGAAAGCCCAAACTGCAACGTCTGAAATTGGTAATGAGAATCCTGTATCGCAAACCTGAGGAAAGCCTGATGCGGAGGATATATCGGCACATGTAAGTAGGCATCCTTTATGTCGACTGACGCCGTAAAATCCCCCCCCTCCAGGCTGGCAATCACCGCTCGAAGGGATTCCATCTTGAACCTGAAGACTTTCAAGTATGGATTGAGGGATTTTAGATTTAGAATTGGTCTGACCGAACCGTCCGGTTTCGGTACCACAAAGAGGCTCGAGTAGAACCCCTCCCCCCGCTAGGACGGAGGGACGGGAACAATGACCCTCTGTAGACGCAATTTTTGAATGGCCGCCCGGACCACCTCCCTGTCCGGAAGAACCACTGGTAATGCCGAAATGAAGAACCGGTGAGGGGGCATCTCCTGAAACTCCAGTTTGTATCCTTGAGACACTATTTCTAACACCCAAGGATCCAGGTCTGATTGAATCCAGACCTGGCTGAATACCTGAAGACGGCCCCCCACCGGTCCGGACTCCCCCAGGGAAGCCCCAGTGTCATGTGGTGGACTTGGTAGCAGCCGGGGAGGACTTCTGGTCCTGTGCACTTGAGGTTGCAGGAATTTTTTTTCCCCGTCCTCTACCCTTTGAGGCGAGGAAAGACGAACCCTTTCCACGCCTGTATTTATTGTGACGAAAGGACTGCATTTGCTGATGTGGTGCCTTCTTCTGTTGTGTGGGAACATAAGGAAGAAAAGAGGACTTACCCGCAGTCGCGGTCGAGACTAGGTCCGCCAGGCCGTCCCCAAAAAAGACCGTACCTTTAAAGGGTAGAGCTTCCATAGACCTCTTGGAGTCGGCATCAGCATTCCATTGATGGATCCACAAGGCCCTCCTGGCAGATATCGACATGGCATTGGTCCTTGATCTCAAGAGACAGACGTCCCTTGCCGCGTCCTTCAGGTAATCTGCAGCGTCCTTAATATAACCAAGAGTTAGAAGGACATTATCTTTATCAAGAGTATCCATGTCACTAGCTAAATTCTCCGCCCATTTAGCAATAGCACTACTCACCCATACCGACGCCACAGCAGGTCTGAGCAATGCACCCGTATTAGCGAAAATGGACTTCAGACACGTCTCCAACTTGCGATCCGCCGGATCCTTGAGAGCTGCCGTGTCAGGAGACGGAAGCGCCACCTTCTTAGACAAACGGGATAGAGCTTTATCAACGGTTGGAGATGTCTCCCATTTTTCCCTGTCATCAGAGGGAAAAGGATACGCCATAAAAATCCTCTTGGGAATCTGCCATTTCTTATCCGGCGATTCCCAAGCATTTTCCCAAAGAGTATTCATTTCATGAGAGGGGGCAAACTTTACCTCAGGTTTCTTCCCCTTGAATAAGCAAATCCTTGTTTCCTGCACCGCAGGTTCATCAGAAATCTGCAACACATCCTTTATAGCCACAATCATGTACTGAATACTCTTAACCAAACGTGGATGTAACGCCGCCTCAGTGAAATCGACCTCGGAATCAGAGTCCGTGTCGGTATCCGTATCCCCCACCTGAGTAAAAGGCCTCTTATGGGACCCGGATGGGGTCTGTACCTGAGATAAAGCCTCCTCCATAGATTTCTTCCACACCTGGGTCTGTGACTCAGACTTATCTAACCTCTTAGATAAAGAAGCTACATTGGAATTTATTGTAGTAAGGAGTGCTAGTAAATCAGGAGTCGGCTAACTCTAGCCCCGCATCCCCACCTCCTATAACCTCCTCTGGTGAATAACATTCAGGTTCCGACATGTCGACACGCAGTACCGACACCCACAACACCCAGAACTGTCCCAGCAAGGTGACAGGCCCACAATTCAGCCCAGAAGAGGAGACAGAGGGAGTATGCCAGCTCACACCCCAGCGCCTGTATTGGGACACAGAAGATTAAGTGTACCCAGCGCTGCCTTATAGTTCACAACTGGTACCCCACAGCGGCTCCCCACTGGAGATGCCCCTTATACTTGCAGAAAACGTGGAGGTCCCAGCAGCGTCTCTCCCTCGGTGCTGTGTAGGGAGAAAATGGCGCGAGTGAGCCGCAGACCGAAGCTCCGCCCCCTTCCCGGCGGCTTCGGCCCGCCAAATTTTAACATACAAAAAATGCCCGGCGGGGGTCTGTAATAAAGTGGCTGGTACTTTTTCACTTTCCATTTCTCTTACGTCCTAGAGGATGCTGGGGACTCCGTAAGGACCATGGGTATAGGAGGAGACATGGGCACTCTAAAGACTTTAGATGGGTGTGCACTGGCTCCTCCCTCTATGCCACTCCTCCAGACCTCAGTTAGATCCTGTGCCCAGAGGAGACTGGGTGCACTGCAGGGGAGCTCTACTGAGTTTCTCTGAAAAAAGACTTTTGTTAGGTTTTTTATTTTCAGGGAGCACCGCTGGCAACAGGCTCCCTGCATCGTGGGACTGAGGGGAGAGAGGCAGACCTACTTAAATGATAGGCTCTGCTTCTTAGGCTACTGGACACCATTAGCTCCAGAGGGTCGGAACGCAGGTCTCACCCTCGCCGTTCGTCCCGGAGCCGCGCCTCCGTCCTCCTCACAGAGCCGGAAGATAGAAGCCGGGTGAGTATGAGAAGATAGAAGACTTCAAAGGCGGCAGAAGACTTCTGATCTTCTATGAGGTAACGCGCAGCGTTACCGCTGCGCACCATTGCTCCCAACTAGTGATGAGCGGGTTCGGATCCTCGGAAACCGAACCCCCCCGAACTTCACCCATTTTACACGGGTCCGAGGCATACTCGGATTCTCCCGTATGGCTCGGTTAACCCGAGCGCACCCGAACGTCATCATCCCGCTGTCGTACTCTCGCGAGATTCGGATTCTATATAAGGAGCCGCGCGTCGCCGCCATTTTCACTCGTGCATTGGAAATGTTAGGGAGAGGACGTGGCTGGCGTCCTCTCCGTTTATTAATGTTGCTGCAAATATTTGAGCTTATTGCTTAATTGTGGGGACTGGGGAGCAGCTGTATTATATAGGAGGAGTACAGTGCAGAGTTTTGCTGATCAGTGACCACCAGTTTTATCCGATCTCTGCCTGAAAAATGCTCCATATCTGTGCTCAGTGTGCTGCATATATCTGTGCTCACACTGCTTTATTGTGGGGACTTGGGACCAGCAGTATTATATAGGAGGAGTACAATGCAGAGTTTTGCTGACCAGTGACCACCAGTATTATACGTTCTCTGTCTGAAAAACACTCCATATCTGTGCTCAGTGTGCTGCATATATCTGTGCTCACACTGCTTTATGGTGGGGACTGGGGACCAGCAGTATTATATAGGAGGAGTACAGTGCAGAGTTTTGCTGACCAGTGACCACCAGTATTATACGTTCTCTGCCTGAAAAACGCTCCATATCTGTGCTCAGTGTGCTGCATATATCTGTGCTCACACTGCTTTATTGTGGGGACAGGGGACCAGCAGTATTATATAGCAGGAGTACAGTGCAGAGTTTTGCTGACAGTGACCACCAGTATATATAGTAGTACGGTACGGAAGGCCACTGCTTTACCTACCTCTGTGTCGTCAAGTATACTATCCATCTAGATTCTATACCTGTGGTGCATTTTAGTTTTGCAGTTTGCTGACAGTGACCACCAGTATATATACAAGTACGGTACGGAAGGCCACTGCTCTACCTACCTCTGTGTCATCAAGTATACTATCCATCTAGATTCTATACCTGTGGTGCATTTTAGTTTTGCAGTTTGCTGACAGTGACCACCAGTATATATAGCAGTACGGTACGGAAGGCCACTGCTCTACCTACCTCTGTGTCGTCAAGTATACTATCCATCTAGATTCTATACCTGTGGTGCATTTTAGTTTTGCAGTTTGCTGACAGTGACCACCAGTATATATAGCAGTACGGTACGGAAGGCCACTGCTCTACCTACCTCTGTGTCATCAAGTATACTATCCATCTAGATTCTATATCTGTGGTACATTTTAGTTTTGCAGTTTGCTGACAGTGACCACCAGTATATATAGCAGTACGGTACGGAAGACCACTGCTCTACCTACCTCTGTGTCGTCAAGTATACTATCCATCTAGATTCTATACCTGTGGTGCATTTTAGTTTTGCAGTTTGCTGACAGTGACCACCAGTATATATAGCAGTACGGTGCGGAAGGCCACTGCTCTACCTACCTCTGTGTCGTCAAGTATACTATCCATCTAGATTCTATACCTGTGGTGCATTTTAGTTTTGCAGTTTGCTGACAGTGACCACCAGTTTATATAGCAGTACGGTACGGAAGGCCACTGCTCTACCTACCTCTGTGTCGTCAAGTATACTATCCATCCATACCTGTGGTGCATTTCAGTTGTGCGCAGTATATATAGTAGTAGGCCATTGCTATTGATACTGGCATATAATTCCACACATGAAAAAATGGAGAACAAAAATGTGGAGGTTAAAATAGGGAAAGATCAAGATCCACTTCCACCTTGTGCTGAAGCTGCTGCCACTAGTCATGGCCGAGACAATGAAATGCCATCAACGTCGTCTGCCAAGGCCGATGCCCAATGTCATAGTAGAGAGCATGTAAAATTCAAAAAACAAAAGTTCAGTAAAATGACCCAAAAATCAAAATTGAAAGCGTCTGATGAGAAGCGTAAACTTGCCAATATGCCATTTACGACACGGAGTGGCAAGGAACGGCTGAGGCCCTGGCCTATGTTCATGGCTAGTGGTTAAGATTCACATGAGGATGGAAGAACTCATCCTCTCGCTAGAAAAATGAAAAGACTTAAGCTGGCAAAAGCACAGCAAAGAACTGTGCGTTCTTCGAAATCACAAATCCCCAAGAAGAGTCCAATTGTGTCGGTTGCGATGCCTGACCTTCCCAACACTGGACGGGAAGAGCTTGCGCCTTCCACCATTTGCACGCCCCCTGCAAGTGCTGGAAGGAGCACCCGCAGTCCTGTTCCTGATAGTCAAATTGAAGATGTCACTGTTGAAGTACACCAGGATGAGGATATGGGTGTTGCTGGCGCTGGGGAGGAAATTGACAAGGAGGATTCTGATGGTGAGGTGGTTTGTTTAAGTCAGGCACCCGGGGAGACACCTGTTGTCCGTGGGACGAATATGGCCATTGACATGCCTGGTCAAAATACAAAAAAAATCAGCTCTTCGGTGTGGAATTATTTCAACACAAATGCGGACAACAGGTGTCAAGCCGTGTGTTGCCTTTGTCAAGCTGTAATAAGTAGGGGTAAGGATGTTAACCACCTAGGAACATCCTCCCTTATACGTCACCTGGACCGCATTCATCAGAAGTCAGTGACAAGTTCAAAAACTCTTGATGACAGCGGAAGCAGTCCACTGACCACTAAATCCCTTCCTCTTGTAACCAAGCTCCTGCAAACCACACCACCAACTCCCTCAGTGTAAATTTCCACCTTACATAGGAAAGCCAATAGACCTGCAGGCCATGTCACTGTCAAGTCTGACGAGTTCTCTCCTGCCTGGGATTCCTCCGATGCATCCTTGAGTGTAACGCCTACTGCTGCTGGCGCTGCTGTTGTTGCTGCTGGGAGTCGATCGTCATCCCAGAGGGGAAGTCGGAAGACCACTTGTACTACTTCCAGTAAGCAATTGACTGTCCAACAGTCCTTTGCGAGGAAGATGAAATATCACAGCAGTCATCCAGCTGCAAAGCGGATAACTCAGGTCTTGTCAGCCTGGGTGGTGAGAAACGTGTGTCCAGTATCCACCGTTAATTCACAGGCAACTAGAGACTTGATTGAGGTACTGTGTCCCCGGTACCAAATACCATCTAGGTTCCATTTCTCTAGGCAGGCGATACCGAAAATGTACACAGACCTCAGAAAAAGAGTCACCAGTGTCCTAAAAAATGCAGTTGTACTCAATGTCCACTTAACCACGGACATGTGGACAAGTGGAGCAGGGCAGACTCAGGACTATATGACTGTGACAGCCCACTGGGTAGATGTATTGCCTCCCGCAGCAAGAACAGCAGCGGCGGCACCAGTAGCAGCATCTCGCAAACGCCAACTCGTTCCTAGGCAGGCTACGCTTTGTATCACCGCTTTCCAGAAGAGGCACACAGCTGACAACCTCTTACGGAAACTGAGGAACATCATCGCAGAATGGCTTACCCCAATTGGACTCTCCTGGGGATTTGTGACATCGGACAACACCACCAATATTGTGCGTGCATTACATCTGGGCAAATTCCAGCACGTCCCATGTTTTGCACATACATTGAATTTGCTGGTGCAGAATTATTTAAAAAACGACAGGGGCGTGCAAGAGATGCTGTCGGTGGCCCGAAGAATTGCGGGCCACTTTCGGCATTCAGCCACTGCGTGCCGAAGACTGGAGCACCAGCAAACACTCCTGAACCTGCCCTGCCATCATCTGAAGCAAGAGGTGGTAACGAGGTGGAATTCAACCCTCTATATGCTTCAGAGGATGGAGGAGCAGCAAAAGGCCATTCAAGCCTATACATCTGCCCACGATATAGGCAAAGGAGGTGGAATGCACCTGACTCAAGCGCAGTGGAGAATGATTTCAACGTTGTGCAAGGTTCTGCAACCCTTTGAACTTGCCACACGTGAAGTAAGTTCAGACACTGCCAGCCTGAGTCAGGTCATTCCCCTCATCAGCTTTTGCAGAAGAAGCTGGAGACATTGAAGGAGGAGCTAAAACAGAGCGATTCCGCTAGGCATGTGGGACTTGTGGATGGAGCCCTTAATTTGCTTAACCAGGATTCACGGGTGGTCAATCTGTTGAAATCAGAGCACTACATTTTGGCCACCGTGCTCGATCCTAGATTTAAAACCTACTTTGGATCTCTCTTTCCAGCAGACACAAGTCTGCAGAGGTTCAAAGACCTGCTGGTGAGAAAATTGTCAAGTCAAGCGGAATGTGACCCGTCAACAGCTCCTCCTTCACATTCTCCCGCAACTGGGGGTGCGAGGAAAAGGCTAAGAATTCCGAGCCCACCCGCTGGCGGTGATGCAGAGCAGTCTGGAGCGAGTGCTGACATCTGGTCCGGACTGAAGGACCTGCCAACGATTACTGACATGTCGTCTACTGTCACTGCATATGATTCTGTCACCATTGAAAGAATGGTGGAGGATTATATGAGTTACCGCATCCAAGTAGGCACGTCAGACAGTCCGTACGTATACTGGCAGGAAAAAGAGGCAATTTGGAGGCCCTTGCACAAACTGGCTTTATTCTACCTAAGTTGCCCTCCTTCCAGTGTGTACACCGAAAGAGTGTTTAGTGCAGCCGCTCACCTTGTCAGCAATCGGCGTACGAGGTTACTTCCAGAAAATGTGGAGAAGATGTTGTTCATCCAAATGAATTATAATCAATTCCTCCGTGGAGACATTCACCAGCAATTGCCTCCAGAAAGTACACAGGATCTGAGATGGTGGATTCCAGTGGGGACGAATTAAATAATCTGTGAGGAGGGGGATGTACACAGTGAAAGGGGTGAGGAATCGGAGGATGATGATGAGGTGGACATCTTGCCTCTGTAGAGCCAGTTTGTGCAAGGAGAGATTGATTGCTTCTTTTTTGGTGGGGGCCCAAACCAACCAGTCATTTCAGTCACAGTCGTGTGGCAGACCCTGTCGCTGAAATGATGGGTTCGTTAAAGTGTGCATGTCCTGTTTATACAACATAAGGGTGGGTGGGAGGGCCCAAGGACAATTCCATCTTGCACCTTTTTTTTCTTTCATTTTTCTTTGCATCGTGTGCTGTTTGGGAACTATTTTTTTAAGTGCAATCCTGCCTGACACTGCAGTGCCACTCCTAGATGGGCCAGGTGTTTGTGTCGGCCACTTGTGTCGCTTAGCTTAGTCACACAGCGACCTTGGTGCGCCTCTTTTTTTCTTTGCATCATGTGCTGTTTGGGGACAATTTTTTTGAAGTGCCATCCTGTATGACACTGCAGTGCCACTCCTAGATGGGCCAGGTGTTTGTGTCGGCCACTTGTGTTGCTTAGCTTAGTCACACAGCGACCTTGGTGCGCCTCTTTTTTTTCTTTGCATCATGTGCTGTTTGGGGATTATTTTTTTGAAGTGCCATCCTGCCTGACACTGCAGTGCCACTCCTAGATGGGCCGGGTGTTTGTGTCGGCCACTTGTGTCGCTTAGCTTAGCCATCCAGCGACCTCGGTGCAAATTTTAGGACTAAAAATAATATTGTGAGGTGTGAGGTGTTCAGAATAGACTGAAAATGAGTGTAAATTATGGTTATTGAGGTTAATAATACTATGGGATCAAAATGACCCCCAAATTCTATGATTTAAGCTGTTTTTGAAGTTTTTTTGTAAAAAGAAACACCCGAATCCAAAACACACCCGAATCCGACAAAAAAATTTCAGGGAGGTTTTGGCAAAACGCGTCCAAAACCAAAACACGGCCGCGGAACTGAATCCAAAACCAAAACACAAAACCCGAAAAATTTCCGGTGCACATATCTACTCCCAACACACACACACTGGCGGCACTGTATGTGTGCAGGGCGCAGGGGGGGCGCCCTGGGCAGCAATTATTAACCCTCTAGGGATACTGGCATAGATATATACTGCGGAGGCAGTATATTGCAAAAACCCCCGCCAGTATAAAGATTTGAGCGGGATCGAAGCCTGCCGGTAAGGGGGCCGAGCTTGATCCCTCAGCACTAACCAGTGCCATTTTCTCCACAGCACGCTGCAGAGAAGCTGGCTCCCCGGACTCTCCCCTGCTGAACACAAGTACAGAGGGCAAAAAAGAGGGGGGGGGGGCACATTTAATTGGCGCAGTGAGTATATTTATAAAAGCGCTGTACTGACTGGGATTTATTCCAGTGTCCGGTGGTGCTGGGTGTGTGCTGGCATACTCTCTCTCTGTCTCTCCAAAGGTCCTTATTGTGGGGCTGTCTCCATATATATATATATATATATATATATCTATCCCTGAGTGTGCCCTCAAGGATCCTGCTGATCGCAGACAGGAGACTACCTTAAAATCAATTTATGCACATATGGGTGCCTTGCTCAGACCGGCAATAGCGTCGGCTTGGGTTTGTAGTGCTGTAGCAGCTTGGACAGATACCTTGTCATCTGACATTGATACCCTAGATAGGGATAGTATTTTGTTGACCTTAGGTCACATTAAAGACGCAGTCTTATATATGAGAGACGCTTCGAGAGACTTTGGGCTGTTAGGTTCGAGAGCCAACGCCATAGCGATTTCTGCTAGGTGAGCCCTGTGGACCCGCCAATGGACGGGTGATGCCGACTCAAAGAGACATATGGAAGTTTTGCCTTACAAGGGTGAGGTTTTATTTGGGGAAGGTCTCGCGGACCTGGTTTCTACAACTATCGCGGGTAAATCTACTTTTTTACCATATGTTCCCCCACAGCAATAGAAAACACCACAATATCAGATGCAGTCCTTTCGGTCGCATAAGTCCAGAATAGGTCGGGGCTCTTCCTTCCTCGCCAGAGGTAAGGGTAGAGGGAAAAGAATGCCTGCTATGGCTAGTTCCCAGGAGCAGAAGTCCTCCCCGGCTTCTACTAAATCCACCGCATGACGCTGGGGCCCCTCTGAGGGAGTCCGCGCTGGTGGGGGCACGTCTTCGACTCTTCAGCCACGTCTGGGTTCAGTCAGACGTGGATCCTTGGGCGATGGAAATTGTATCCCAAGGCTACAAGCTGGAATTCGAAGACGTGCCTCCTCGCCGATTTTTCGAATCAGTTTTACCAGCTTCTCCCCCAGAAAGGGAGATAGTTTTAGCTGCAATTCAAAAACTGTGTCAACAACAAGTGATTGTCAAGGTTCCCCTAGTGCAACAGGGGAAGGGGTACTATTCAACCCTGTTTGTGGTCCCGACACCAGATGGCTCGGTCAGAGCCATTCTAAATCTAAAATCCCTAAACCTGTACTTGAAAAAGTTCAAATTCAAGATGGAATCGCTCCGGGCAGTTATTTCCAGCCTGGAAGGGGGGGATTTTATGGTGTCACTAGACATAAAGGATGCATACCTTCATGTCCCCATATATCCCCCTCATCAGGCATACCTGAGATTCGCTGTACAGGACTGTCATTACCAGTTTCAGACGGCCCCGAGGATTTTCACCAAGGTAATGGCGGAAATGATGGTGCTCCTGCGCAGGCAGGGAGTCACAATTATCCTGTACTTGGACGATCTCCTGATAAAAGCGAGATCGAAATATCAATTGCAGAAAAGCGTGTTGCTCTTCCTGAGAGTGCTGCAGCAGCATGGCTGGATTCTAAATCTACCAAAGTCACAGTTGATTCCAACGACTAGGCTATCTTTCTTAGGCATGATTCTGGACACGGAACAAAAGAGGGTTTTTCTCCCGATGGAAAAAGCCCAGGAACTCCAGAACATGGTTAGAGACCTGTTAAAACCGAAGAAAGTGTCAGTCCATCAATGCACTCGAGTACTGGGAAAAATGGTGGCGACCTACGAGGCCATCCCCTTCGACAGGTTCCATGCGAGGACGTTTCAGTGGGACCTTCTGGACAAGTGATCGGGGTCCTATCTACAAATACATCAGAAAATAAGCCTGTCCCCCAGGGCCAGGGTGTCTCTCCTGTGGTGGCTGCAGAGTGCTCACCTTCTCGAAGGTTGCAGGTTTGGCATTCAAGACTGGGTTCTGGTGACCACGGACGCGAGCCTCCAAGGATGGGGAGCAGTCACACAAGGAAGAAATTTTCAGGGACTATGGTCAAGCCAGGAGGCTTATCTACACATCAACGTACTGGATTTGAGGGCCATATACAACGACCTACGACAAGCGGAGAATCTTCTTCGTGACCTACCGGTTCTGATTCAATCAGACAACGTCACAGCTGTGGCTCATGTAAACCGCCAAGGCGGGACAAGGAGCAGAGTGGCAATGGCGGAAGCCACCAGGATTCTTCGCTGGGCGGAAAATAACGCAAGCGCTCTGTCAGCAGTCTTCATTCCGGGAGTGGACAACTGGGAAGCAGACTTCCTCAGCAGACACGATCTCCATCCAGGAGAGTGGGGACTTCTTCAAGAAGTTTTTGCAGAGATAACAAGTCAGTGGGGACTTCCACAAATAGACATGATGGCGTCACGCCTCAACAAGAAGCTTCGGAGGTATTGTGCCAGGTCAAGGGACCCTCAGGCAGTAGCGGTGGACGCCCTGGTGACACCATGGGTGTTTCAGTCGGTCTATGTGTTCCCTCCTTTTCCGCTCATCTCAAAAATACTGAGAATCTTAAGACGGAAAAGAGTGCAGACAATACTCATTGTTCCGGATTGGCCTCGAAGGGCCTGGTATTCAGATCTTCAGGAAATGCTCACAGAAGATCCGTGGCCTCTTCCTCTCAGGGAAGACCTATTGCAGAAGGGGCCCTGCGTGTTCCAAGACTTACCGCGGTTACATTTGACGGCATGGCGGTTGAACACCATATCCTAGCGGGGAAAGGTATTCCGGAGGAAGTCATCCCTACTCTGATTAAGGCTAGGAAGGAGGTGACAGCGAAACATTATCACCGCATCTGGAGGAAGTATGTATCTTTGTGTGAAGCCAAGAATGCTCCTACTGAAGATTTCCATCTGGTCCGTTTTCTCCACTTTCTACAGACAGGAGTGGATATGGGCCTAAAGTTAGGCTCCATTAAGGTACAGATTTCGGGCCTATCAATTTTCTTTCAGAAGGAATTGGCTTCTCTCCCAGAAGTCCAGACTTTTGTAAAGGGAGTGCTGCACATCCAGCCTCCGTTTGTGCCCCCAGAGGCACCATGGGAACTTAACGTGGTGTTACAGTTCCTAAAATCTCACTGGTTTGAGCCTCTTCAAACGGTGGATTTAAAATTTCTCACTTGGAAGGTGGTCATGTTGTTGGCCTTGGCATCTGCAAGGCAGGTGTCCGAATTGGCGGCTTTGTCTCACAAGAGCCCCTATCTGATTTTCCATGTGGATAGAGCAGAATTAAGGACTCGTCCTCAATTTTTGCCTAAGGTGGTTTCATCTTTTCATATGAACCAACCTATCGTGGTGCCTGTGGCTACGGGTGACTTGGAGGATTCCAAGTGCCTTGATGTAGTCAGGGCCTTAAAAATTTATGTAGCCAGGACGGCTCGGGTTAGGAAAACAGAGGCACTGTTTGTCCTGTACGCAGCCAACAAGCTTGGCGCTCCTGCTTCTAAGCAGACTATTGCTCGCTGGATCTGCAAGACGGTTCAGCAGGCTCATTCTACGGCTGGATTGCCGTTACCAAATTCGGTAAAGGCCCATTCCACTAGGAAGGTGGGCTCTTCTTGGGCGGCTGCCCGAGGCGTCTCGACATTACAGCTTTGCCGAGCGACGACTTGGTCGGGTTCAAACACTTTTGCTAAATTCTACAAGTTTGATATCTTGGCTGAGGTGGACCTCATGTTTGCTCAATCGGTGCTGCAGAGTTATCCGCACTCTCCCGCCCCGTCTGGAGCTTTGGTATAATCCCCATGGTCCTTACGGAGTCCCCAGCATCCTCTAGGACGTAAGAGAAAATAAGATTTTAAACCTACCGGTAAATCTTTTTCTCCTAGTCCGTAGAGGATGCTGGGCGCCCGTCCCAGTGCGGACTAAATTCTGCAAAACTTGTATATAGTTATTGCTTACATAAGGGTTCTGTTACAGTTTTGATCAGTCTCGGGCTGATGCTGTTTTGTTTCATACTGTTAACTGGTTCGTATGTTCCATGTTGTACGGTGTGGATGGTGTGGGCTGGTATGTATCTTGCCCTTAGATTAACAAAAATCCTTTCCTCGTACTGTCCGTCTCCTCTGGGCACAGTTCTCTAACTGAGGTCTGGAGGAGGGGCATAGACGGAGGAGCCAGTGCACACCCATCTAAAGTCTTTAGAGTGCCCATGTCTCCTGCGGAGCCG
The DNA here is from genome assembly GCF_028390025.1 of Pseudophryne corroboree. Taxonomy (NCBI): domain Eukaryota; kingdom Metazoa; phylum Chordata; class Amphibia; order Anura; family Myobatrachidae; genus Pseudophryne; species Pseudophryne corroboree. The sequence continues at coordinate 783,209,493 of NC_086444.1, forward strand.
GTCTATACCCCATGATCCTTACGGAGTCCCCAGCATCCTCTACGGACTAGGAGAAAAAGATTTACCGGTAGGTTTAAAATCTTATTTTTATCACTTTCCAAGCAATGATGCATCTTGCCCAGTGCTGTCTGTTCAGTTATAAGACTCTTCCTGGCTCAAACCTGCATTTTGGCTATTTGTTCTACCACTTTGTTTACTAGTAACTAGTGATGAGCGGGTTCGGTTTCTCCGAAACCGAACCCCCCCGAACTTCACCTTTTTCACACGGGTCCGAGGCAGGTTTGAACCTTCCCGCCTTGCTCGGCTAACCCGAGCGCGCCCGAACGTCATCATCCCGCTGTCGGATTCTCGCGAGATTCGGATTCTATATAAGCAGCCGCGTGTCGCCGCCATTTTCACTCGTGCATTGGAGATGATAGGGAGAGGATGTGGCTGGCGTCCTCTCCGTTTATTGTAGAAGTTGATTGGTTTACTTTATTTCTTATTTGTGGGGAGGATTGGGGAGCAGCTGTTAGGAGGAGTACAGTGCAGAGTTTTGCTGATAAGTGACCACCAGTTTTTATCCGTTCTCTGCCTGAAAAAAACGCTCCATACCATATCTGTGCTCAGTGTGCTGCATGATATATCTGTGCTGAGTGCTCACACTGCTTAATTGTGGGGACTGGGGAGCAGCTATAGCAGGAGTACAGTGCAGAGTTTTGCTGACAGTGACCACCAGTATACGTTGTTTGCCTGAAAAACACTCCATATCTGTGCTCACAGTGTGCTGCTTTATTGTGGGGACTGGGGACCACCAGTATAATTAATATTATATAGGAGTAGTACAGTGCAGAGTGCACTGCTGTACCTACCTCTGTGTCGTCACTCGTCATCCATTAAGTATACTATCCATCTGCATTGTATACCTGTGGTGCATTTTAGACTAGTTTAGCAGTTTGCTGACAGTGTCCACCAGTATACTATATATAGCAGTACGGTAGGCCACTGCTGTACCTACCTCTGTGTCGTCACTCGTCATCCATTAAGTATACTATCCATCTACATTCTATACCTGTGGTGCATTTTAGACAGTTTTGCAGTTTGCTGACAGTGTCCACCAGTATACTATATATAGCAGTACGGTAGGCCACTGCTGTGTACCTACCTCTGTGTCGTCACTTGTCATCCATTAAGTATACTATCCATCTACATTCTATACCTGTGGTGCATTTTAGACAGTTTTGCAGTTTGCTGACAGTGTCCACCAGTATACTATATATAGCAGTACGGTAGGCCACTGCTGTGTACCTACCTCTGTGTCGTCACTCGTCATCCATTAAGTATACTATCCATCTACATTGTATACCTGTGGTGCATTTTAGACAGTTTTGCAGTTTGCTGACAGTGTCCACCAGTATACTATATATAACAGTACGGTAGGCCACTGCTGTGTATCTACCTCTGTGTCGTCACTCGTCATCCATTAAGTATACTATCCATCTACATTCTATACCTGTGGTGCATTTTAGACAGTTTTGCAGTTTGCTGACAGTTTCCACCAGTATACTATATATAGCAGTACGGTAGGCCACTGCTGTGTACCTACCTCTGTGTCGTCACTCGTCATCCATTAAGTATACTATCCATCTACATTCTATACCTGTGGTGCATTTTAGACAGTTTTGCAGTTTGCTGACAGTGTCCACCAGTATACTATATATAGCAGTACGGTAGGCCACTGCTGTGTACCTACCTCTGTGTCGTCACTCGTCATCCATTAAGTATACTATCCATCTACATTCTATACCTGTGGTGCATTTTAGACAGTTTTGCAGTTTGCTGACAGTGTCCACCAGTATACTATATATAGCAGTACGGTAGGCCACTGCTGTGTACCTACCTCTGTGTCGTCACTCATCATCCATTAAGTATACTATCCATCTACATTCTATACCTGTGGTGCTTTTTAGACAGTTTTGCAGTTTGCTGACAGTGTCCACCAGTATACTATATATAGCAGTACGGTAGGCCACTGCTGTGTACCTACCTCTGTGTCGTCACTCGTCATCCATTAAGTATACTATCCATCTACATTGTATACCTGTGGTGCATTTTAGACAGTTTTGCAGTTTGCTGACAGTGTCCACCAGTATACTATATATAGCAGTATGGTAGGCCACTGCTGTGTACCTACCTCTGTGTCGTCACTCGTCATCCATTAAATATACTATCCATCTACATTCTATACCTGTGGTGCATTTTAGTTTCGCGCAGTAAATATAGTAGTAGGCCATTGCTATTGATACTGGCATATAATTCCACACATTCAAAAATGGAGAACAAAAATGTGGAGGTTAAAGGGAAAGATCAAGATCCACTTCCACCTCGTGCTGAAGCTGCTGCCACTAGTCATGGCCGAGACGATGAAATGCCATCAACGTCGTCTGCCAAGGCCAATGCCCAATGTCATAGAAGAGAGCATGTAAATCCAAAACACAAAAGTTCAGTAAAATGACCCAAAAATCAAAATTAAAAGCGTCTGAGGAGAAGCGTAAACTTGCCAATATGCCATTTACGACACGGAGTGGCAAGGAACGGCTGAGGCCCTGGCCTATGTTCATGGCTAGTGGTTCAGTTTCAAATGAGGATGGAAGCACTCATCCTCTCGCTAGAAAAAAGAAAAGACTTAAGCTGGCAAAAGCACAGCAAAGAACTGTGCGTTCTTCAAAATCACAAATCCCCAAGGAGAATCCAATTGTGTCGGTTGCGATGCCTGACCTTCCCAACACTGGACGGGAAGAGCTTGCGCCTTCCACCATTTGCACGCCCCCTGCAAGTGCTGGAAGGAGCACCCGCAGTCCTGTTCCTGATAGTCAAATTGAAGATGTCACTGTTGAAGTACACCAGGATGAGGATATGGGTGTTGCTGGCGCTGGGGAGGAAATTGACAAGGAGGATTCTGATGGTGAGGTGGTTTGTTTAAGTCAGGCACCCGGGGAGACACCTGTTGTCCGTGGGAGGAATATGGCCCTTGACATGCCTGGTCAAAATACAAAAAAAATCAGCTCTTCGGTGTGGAATTATTTCAACACAAATGCGGACAACAGGTGTCAAGCCGTGTGTTGCCTTTGTCAAGCTGTAATAAGTAGGGGTAAGGACGTTAACCACCTAGGAACATCCTCCCTTATACGTCACCTGCAGCGCATTCATCATAAGTCAGTGACAAGATCAAAAACTTTGGGTGACAGCGGAAGCAGTCCACTGACCACTAAATCCCTTCCTCTTGTAACCAAGCTCCTGCAAACCACACCACCAACTCCCTCAGAGTCAATTTCCTCCTTACCCAGGAAAGCCAATAGTCCTGCAGGCCATGTCACTGTCAAGTCTGACGAGTCCTCTCCTGCCTGGGATTCCTCCGATGCATCCTTGAGTGTAACGCCTACTGCTGCTGGTGCTGCTGTTGTTGCTGCTGGGAGTCGATCGTCATCCCAGAGGGGAAGTCGGAAGACCACTTGTACTACTTCCAGTAAGCAATTGACTGTCCAACAGTCCTTTGCGAGGAAGATGAAATATCACAGCAGTCATCCTGCTGCAAAGCGGATAACTGAGGCCTTGGCAGCCTGGGCGGTGAGAAACGTGGTTCCGGTATCCATCGTTAATTTAGAGCCAACTAGAGACTTGATTGAGGTACTGTGTCCCCGGTACCAAATACCATCTAGGTTCCATTTCTCTAGGCAGGCGATACCGAAAATGTACACAGACCTCAGAAAAAGACTCACCAGTGTCCTAAAAAATGCAGTTGTACCCAATGTCCACTTAACCACGGACATGTGGACAAGTGGAGCAGGGCAGACTCAGGACTATATGACTGTGACAGCCCACTGGGTAGATGTATTGCCTCCCGCAGTAAGAACAGCAGCGGCGGCACCAGTAGCAGCATCTCGCAAACGCCAACTCGTTCCTAGGCAGGCTACGCTTTGTATCACCACTTTCCAGAATAGGCACACAGCTGAAAACCTCTTACGGCAACTGAGGAAGATCATCTCAGAATGGCTTACCCCAATTGGACTCTCCTGGGGATTTGTGACATCGGACAACGCCAGCAATATTGTGCGTGCATTACATCTGGGCAAATTCCATCACGTCCCATGTTTTGCACATACCTTGAATTTGGTGGTGCAGAATTATTTAAAAAACGACAGGGGCGTGCAAGAGATGCTGTCGGTGGCCCGAAGAATTGCGGGCCACTTTTGGCATTCAGGCACCGCGTACAGAAGACTGGAGCACCACCAAACATTCCTGAACCTGCCCTGCCATCATCTGAAGCAAGAGGTGGTAACGAGGTGGAATTCAACCCTCTATATGCTTCAGAGGATGGAGGAGCAGCAAAAGGCCATTCAAGCCTATACATCTGGCCACGATATAGGCAAAGGAGGTGGAATGCACCTGACTCAAGCGCAGTGGAGAATGATTTCAACGTTGTGCAAGGTTCTGCAACCCTTTGGACTTGCCACACGTGAAGTCAGTTCAGACACTGCCAGCCTGAGTCAGGTCATTCCCCTCATTAGGCTTTTGCAGAAGAAGCTGGAGACATTGAAGGAGGAGCTAAAACAGAGCGATTCCGCTAGGCATGTGGGACTTGTGGATGGAGCCCTTAATTCGCTTAACCAGGATTCACGGGTAGTCAATCTGTTGAAATCAGAGCACTACATTTTGGCCACCGTGCTCGATCCTAGATTTAAAACCTACGTTGTATCTCTCTTTCCGGCAGACACAAGTCTGCAGAGGTTCAAAGACCTGCTGGTGAGAAAATTGTCAAGTCAAGCGGAACGTGACCCGTCACCATCTCCTCCTTCACATTCTCCCGCAACTGGGGGTGCGAGGAAAAGGCTAAGAATTCCGAGCCCACCCGCTGGCGGTGATGCAGGGCAGTCTGGAGCGAGTGCTGACATCTGGTCCGGACTGAAGGACCTGGCAACGATTACTGACATGTCGTCTACTGTCACTGCATATGATTCTCTCACCATTGAAAGAATGGTGGAGGATTATATGAGTGACCGCATCCAAGTAGGCACGTCAGACAGTCAGTACGTATACTGGCAGGAAAAAGAGGCAATTTGGAGGCCCTTGCAGAAACTGGCTTTATTCTACCTAAGTTGCCCTCCCTCCAGTGTGTACTCCGAAAGAGTGTTTAGTGCAGCCGCTCACCTTGTCAGCAATCGGCGTACGAGGTTACTTCCAGAAAATGTGGAGAAGATGATGTTCATTAAAATGAATTATAATCAATTTCTCCGTGGAGACATTCACCAGCAGCAATTGCCTCCAGAAAGTACACGGGGACCTGAGATGGTGGATTCCAGTGGGGACGAATTAATAATCTGTGAGGAGGGGGATGTACACAGTGAAAGGGGTGAGGAATCGGAGGATGATGATGAGGTGGACATCTTGCCTCTGTAGAGCCAGTTTGTGCAAGGAGAGATTGATTGCTTCTTTTTTGGTGGGGGCCCAAACCAACCAGTCATTTCAGTCACAGTCGTGTGGCAGACCCTGTCACTGAAATGATGGGTTCGTTAAAGTGTGCATGTCCTGTTTATACAACATAAGGGTGGGTGGGAGGGTCCAAGGACAATTCCATCTTGCACCTCTTTTTTCTTTCATTTTTCTTTGCATCATGTGCTGTTTGGGGACAATTTTTTGGAAGGGCCATCCTGTCTTGATTGACACTGCAGTGCCACTCCTAGATGGTCCAGGTGTTTGTGTCGGCCACTTGTGTCGCTTAGCTTAGTCACATAGCGACCTTGGTGCGCCTCTTTTTTTCTTTGCATCATGTGCTGTTTGGGGACAATTTTTTGGAAGGGCCATCCTGTCTTGATTGACACTGCAGTGCCACTCCTAGATGGGCAAGGTGTTTGTGTCGGCCACTTGTGTCGCTTAGCTTAGTCACACAGCCACCTTGGTGCGCCTCTTTTTTTCTTTGCATCATGTGCTGTTTGGGGACAATTTTTTGGAAGGGCCATCCTGTCTTGATTGACACTGCAGTGCCACTCCTAGATTGGCCAGGTGTTTGTGTCAGCCACTTGTGTCGCTTAGCTTAGTCACACAGCCACCTTGGTGCGCCTCTTTTTTTCTTTGCATCATGTGCTGTTTGGGGACAATTTTTTGGAAGGGCCATCCTGTCTTGATTGACACTGCAGTGCCACTCCTAGATGGGCCAGGTGTTTGTGTCGGCCACTTGTGTCGCTTAGCTTAGTCACACAGCCACCTTGGTGCGCCTCTTTTTTTCTTTGCATCATGTGCTGTTTGAGGAGTATTTTTTTGAAGGGCCATCCTGCCTGACACTGCAGTGCCACTCCTGGATGGGCCAGGTGTTTGTGTCGGCCACTTATGTCGCTTAGCTTAGTCACACAGCCACCTTGGTGCGCCTCTTTTTTTCTTTGCATCATGTGCTGTTTGGGGACTATTTTTTTGAAGGGCCATCCTGCCTGACACTGCAGTGCCACTCCTAGATGGGCCACGTGTTTGTGTCGGCCACTTGTGTCGCTTAGCTTAGCCATCCAGCGACCTCGGTGCAAATTTTAGGACTAAAAATAATATTGTGAGGTGTGAGGTGTTCAGAACAGACTGGAAATGAGTGGAAATTATGGTTATTGAGGTTAATAATACTATGGGATCAAAATGACCCCAAAATTCTATGATTTAAGCTGTTTTTTAGGGTTTTTTGAAAAAAACACCCGAATCCAAAACACATCCGAATCCGACAAAAAATTTTAGGTGAGGTTTTGCCAAAACGCGTCCGAATCCAAAACACGGCAGCGGAACCGAACCCAAAACCAAAACACAAAACGCGAAAAATTTCCGGTGCACATCACTACTAGTAACCCTGACTTACTTTTGTGCAGTTAAATTAGGTCTTCAGCCTGCTATCACTAGCTTACCTGCACTGAGTGACGAACCTGACTAGACCACTTTTGTTGTAATGGTATTATTCTTTCTGGTACATCCACACACATAAGGGAATACCTAGTGATCAATGACACCCATGTATTAACTGGTGGTTTACCAAAGCAGTATATATAGGATCCTATTCTGCGCATGGCTCAACCAGTGACGTGCGGTGAGATCAATGACTGGGGAGGCACTGTTGTAAATGAATATATATATATATATATATATACACAAAACACCAAACAAAAATTACATGTACTGTATACTGAATTTAAAGAATAAAAAGTCACTGTACTTAAAATAATAATAATGACACACAATGAGAATGCACAGGAAGGTACACACACAATATAAGCGCCTGACAGGGACTGGATCCATGATCCAGGCCTGCCGCCTCCCGCCACTGTCGATGCCCGCCGCCGCCCAGGCAGGGGCGGATATAGATCTCATGGGGCCCTAAGCAAGGCACCAATTTGGGGACCCCCTTCCTCAAACAATCCATAGCATTATATCCTGTCATCACCGCCCCTGGTTGTGCCTGCTGTGTTTGTGCCTCCTTCCCTCGCACGCCCATGAAGTGGCAGCAGAAGTGCAGGTCCTACCTTCACTTCTGCAGTGGGGGCAGATACTGGAGCCTCCTCTCGGGCAGCGTGGGGATCGATTTTGCCAGTCTCCAGCCTCCACCACCAGCAGCAGGTTTCCCAGCAGACACACTGCTTCTGCTTCTGAGAGAGCTGCTACTGGCAGTGGAGGCTGGAGATTAGCAGAATCGTCCCCAAAATGCAGCGCCAGCAGGGACAGACCTATACTTTTCTTTTAGTGGGAGCTAGCAGTGGACATTCCCCCGCTGTGATAGGTTTGTGTTGCACTTCAGAGATAGAAGAAAGCCAAAGGGGGCCAACAACAAAGTTGAGAGAGAGACCGTAGACAGGTGCAATAAGCGAGATGGGAGCTGCCGATAGACGTTTAAGAAGAGAGAGCAAGATATGTGGAGAGATAGAGTGTGGACATTGTGACTATACTGGATGGGGGCTTTCTAGGTGCAGGAGCAGTGAGAGAAGTGCAGTGGGCTGGTTTGGAAGGGAAAGGAGCAGACACTGGGACGGCAGGGTGGGAGACACTGGGATGGGGGGTCAGTAATGGTGGGGGACACTGGGATGGGAGGGATCAGTAATGGTGAGGGAAACTGGGCAGGGTGGGAGACACTGGGATGGGGGGCAGTAATGGTGGGGGACACTGGGCAGGGTGGAAGACACTGGTATGGAGGGGCAGTATTGGTGGGGGACACTGGGCAGGGTGGGAGACACTGGGATGGGGGGGGCAGTAATGGTGAGGGTCACTGGGCAGGGTGGGAGACACCGGGATGGGGGGGCAGTAATGGTGGGGGTCACAGGGCAGGGTGGGAGACACTGGGATGGGGGGCATTAATGATGGGGGACACTGGGCAGGGTGGGAGACACTGAGATGGGGTCAGTAATGGTAGGGGTCACTGGGCAGGGTGGGAGACACTGGGATGGGGGGTCAGTAATGGTGGGGGACACTGGGATGGGGGGGATCAGTAATGGTGAGAGAAACTGGGCAGGGTGGGAGACACTGGGATGGGGGGCAGTAATGATGGGGGACACTGGGCAGGGTGGTAGACACTGAGATGGGGGCAGTAATGGTAGGGGTCACTGGGCAGGGTGGGAGACACTGGGATGGGGGGTCAGTAATGGTGGGGGACACTGGGATGGGGGGGATCAGTAATGGTGAGAGAAACTGGGCAGGGTGGGAGACACTGGGATGGGGGGCAGTAATGATGGGGGACACTGGGCAGGGTGGGAGACACTGAGATGGGGGCAATAATGGTAGGGGTCACTGGGCAGGGTGGGAGACACTGGGATGGGGGGTCAGTAATGGTGGGGGACACTGGGATGGGGGGGATCAGTAATGGTGAGAGAAACTGGGCAGGGTGGGAGACACTGGGATGGGGGGCAGTAATGGTGGAGGACACTGGGCAGGGTGGAAGACACTGGGATGGAGGGGCAGTATTGGTGGGGGACACTGGGCAAGGTTGGAGACACTGGGATGGGGGCCCAGTAATGGTGGGGGTCACTGGGCAGGGTGGGAGACACTGGGAGGGGGGCAGTAATGATGGGGGACACTGAGCAGGGTGGGAGACACTGAGATGGGGGCAGTAATGGTGGGGGTCACTGGGCAGGGTGGGAGACACTGAGATGGGGGCAGTAATGGTGGGGGTCACTGGGCAGGGTGGGAGACACTGGGATGGGGGGCAGTAATGATGGGGGACACTGGGCAGGGTGGGAGACACTGGGATGGGGGGGGGCAGTAAATGGTGTGGGACACTGGCCAGGGAGCACTGACCTCGGGTTGCTGCTCCTGTCAATGCCTGGCCCCGCACACTGGCTCCAGCACTACACTGCACTATTATACAGCAGCCTGCTGAGCCACATCTCCACTCCGGCTGCTGCTGGGATCTGGCAGGCTGGTGTTTGTGAGGTGCTCCAGGGATCACTGCCTCACGCTGGTGGTGCGATGCGGTGCGGTGCGGTACAGCTCGCTGGGAGGCGAATAGTGCCAAGTGCCGGCTATAGGAAGCCACCATCAATTAGACTGAGCTGTGCGGGTAGGAGGCGGGGCTTCCCCTCCCAGCTTCTGAGCCTCTCTAACACTGTGACTGTGTAATGACTACTGAGGGAACGATGGGGCCGGGGCCGGAGCCGGCTCCCGATTAGCGCAAGCTGCACACGGCTTTTAAAACAATTTTAAAAAATAGACACCGCAGCCGCCTCCGCCCGCTACCGCCCTCTATGCCGGGTCTCACACAGCAAAGTGTGCCTGCTCATCGAACATGATGAGCAGGCGTTAACCATCGGTGCATGTGCTGTGGATCTTTTTTTATAAAATACATTTAAACCTCTATTGTGTGGAACGGAGGAGGGGGGGGGAGGGAGAACGTTAACATAATATTGCTGTCCAGGGCTTCCCTCCATTAACTTAATAGCGCTGCGGGTGCAGCGCTATTGAGTTAATGAAAGACCTGGACAGCAATATAAGGAGATGTAGAGTAAACTGTGTGACAGTGTGTGTGAGTGTAGTGTAACTAAACACTTACATGCACTGACACACTGCAGCAGACACGATCTCTCTCCTACTCTCCCACTGTACAGCACTGACTGTGATAGCCGGATGCAGGTCACTGTCAGTGCTGCAGCTGCTGCTGCCCAATCACAGTGACAGGGGAGTGCTTTCATATGGCTGAAAGCACGTCCCTGCTGCTCTGAGGCACTTGTATAGGTGCCGCTTCCAGTGCATTTTTTAATGGGCTTTTTCAGCCCTCACCATGGCCCCGCCCCCCGACCGTCACCTGCTTCCGGACTTTACAATGGTGAGCGAGAGGCACCGCTCTTGGTGCCGCAGACAATGACAGAAATTACGTTTAAACAGGTATTTATGCCTAAAATGATTAACATAATATAAAGCAGATACTTCTGACACATAATATGTGTCATAAGTATCTTCTTTGTATTATGTTAATCATTAATGACAGGGGAGGCACTGCCTCCCCTGCCTCCCCTGACTGCACGTCCCTGGGCTCAACCCATGGGGCCCGGAATTATGAAGTCCCATAACTGACAGTAGGCTCTTCCTAGCTAACCTGGCCATTGAATACTGAGGATAAAATGTAAAAATATAGAACAAACTCTTCTGGCACAGCTAGTGTCAGCATATACAAACTAATGAGTATTATTGCATGATGGTTCTTGTATAACTCTGAGCACCAGCATTACACATGGGTGCAAGTGTATACTAGCATGGTTGACATATTGGTTAACATTACTGCCTCACAGTACTAAGGTCAAGTGCTCAATTCCCATTCATGGCCGATCTGTGTGGAGTTTCTATGCTCTTCCCATGTTTGTGTGGGTTTCTCTCCTGATGATCCAGTTTCCTCCCACACTCCAAAAACAAACTGTCAGATTAATTGGATAGTTACAAAAAATATATACGTTATGGTAAGAACTTACCATTGATAACGGTATTTCTCCTAAGTCCACAGGATCCACAGGATAACAATGGGATATAATGAAGCGACAGCGGATTTGCACCAATCGGTCAAAGCTTTCTGGCCTCCAAGCATGCAACGGGCCCATCCATATATCCCCGCCTCTTGGCTCAGGCAAATCAGTTGTATTCCAAAGCTCAAGGCAGGAGAATCATAGATAGCCCTAATCAGGCGATAAGAACACACATGCACACACTTCCGTACAAGAAGGAAGAGGTTAGTGAGTAAAAGAATCCTCAAATCAGGTGCGTCAGGGTGGGATCCCTGTGGATCCTGTGGACTTTGAAGAAATACCCTTTTCAACGGTAAGTTCTTACCATAACGTATATTTCTCGGGCAGGGTCCACAGGTTATACACTGGATAACAATGGGATTTCCCAAAGCAATTTAGTGGTGGAGACGCTCCTGATTGGACAGGAGAATCCTTCACCAGAATTCAGCATCATGAAAGGCAAAGGTATCCATGGCATAATGTCTAATGAATGTGTTAATGGAAGACCATGTGGTTGCCTTACATATCTGTTCTGCTGAAGCACCACGTTGTGCTGCCCATGATGGACCTACCTTATGAGTAGAGTGAGCAGAGACATTAGCCGGAACAGGGAGACCAGCGTGAGAATATGCTTCTGAAATCGTCATCCAAAACCATCTTGCCAGTGTCTGCTTATCAGCAGGCCATCCTCTCTTGTGAAATCCATAGAGAATGAAGAGAAAATCTGTCTTTCTGACGGCACTGGTACGATCCACGTAGATCCTTAATGCACGGACCACGTCCAGCGATGCATCTCCCGCAGAAAGGCCCAGTACCTGGAAAGCTGAGACTACAATTTCTTCATTAAGGTGTAATTTAGACACCACCTTCGGAAGATACCCAGATCTAGTTCTTAGAACTGCTTTATCTGGATATAAAATCAGAAATGGAGAACGACATGATAAAGCCCCTAAATCTCATACTCTTCTAGCTGGCGCCATAGCCAGTAGAAAGAGAACTTTAGCTGTCAACCATTTAAGATCCACTTTATTAAGTGGTTCACATGGGGCAACTTGAAGGGCTTTCAGGACTAGACTTAAGTCCCAAGGCACTACAGGAGGAACAAAAGGAGGTTGAGTGCGCAGCATTCTCTGGAAAAAAGTACGCACATCCTGTAAGTTGTCAATTTTCTTTTGGAACCATACAGTCAATGCCGATACTTGCACTCTCAAGGAAGCCACCTTCAAACCTTTATCCATTCCTGCCTTTAGGAATGCTAAGACCCTGGAAACTCTGAAAGACTTAGGGTCCATTTTTCGTTCACTGCACCAATGAATATAGGTTTGCCATATTCGGTGATAAATGCGAGCTGAGGAATGTTTCCTTGCTCTAAGCATAGCTTGAATTACCTGTTGTGAGAATCCTCTTGACTTCAGGATAGAGGTTTCAAGAGCCACGTCGTCAAAGACAGTCGATCCAGATGTCTGTGATAACAAGGACCCTGCTTCAGTAGATCTGGGCGTTGAGGGAGCAGAAGTGGAGCATCCATCGACATTCTCTGCAGATCTGTGTACCAATGCCTTCTGGGCCAGACCAGAGCTATTAGTATCACGGCACCTTTCCCTTGCTATATCTTTCTCACTACCCTTGGTAATAGGGTGATTGGAGGAAACACATAAACCAGATGAAAGTCCCATCTCACCAACAGGGCATCCACAAAGATCACTCTGGGATCCTTTGTTCTTGACCCATATACAAGCACTTTGTTGTTCAAACGGAATGCCATGAGATCTATCTCTGGCAACTCCCACTTGTCTACTAGAGTCTGGAAGACCTCTGAGTGTAGAGCCCATTCGCTTGCCTGAATGGCGTGTCGACTGAGAAAGTCCGCTTCCCAGTTTAGGACTCCATGAACGAATACTGCGGACAAGGCTGGTGGATGAAGTTCTGCCCACTTTAGTATGTGACTTACCTCCTTTATCGCTTTTTGGCTGCGAGTTCCTCCCTGATGGTTGAGGTATGCTACTGCCATCGCATTGTCCGAGTGGATCTGGACCGGTTTTCCAGGGAGAATGTCCTTTGCCTGAATCAGTGCCATGTATATGGCCTGAAGTTCCACTATATCTATTGGCAGGCAACCTTCTTCCTTAATCCATTGCCCCTGGAAACTCACCCTTCCTGACACTGCTCCCCAGCCCTGGAGACTGGCATCCATTGTCAGAATTTCCCAATCTGATATCCACAAGGGTCTCCCCTGGTCCAGATGGGATGTCTGTAGCCACCAGGCTAATTTACCTTCTTACTTCTATCGTAAGCACCATAGTCTGTGTTTTTATCGTCTGATGCAGCCCATTCCATTTAGCAAGAATCAGACGCTGCAGAGGCCTCGAGTGGCATTGCGCATACTCCACCATGTTGAATGTTGACACCATCAAACCCATCACATGCATTGCTGCGTGAATAGATACCTTTTGACTTTATAGCAAGTCCTGAATCCTTGACTGAACGTTGGATATCTTGTTCAGAGGTAACATTTCTCTCTGAAGACTTGAATCCAGTACATCCCCCAAGTCAGTCATCCACTGTGACGGAACCAGAGACAATTTTACCCAATTTATGAGCCACCTGTGTTTCTGCAGACACATTATTGTCTGTTGCAGATGACATAGGAGCAATTCCTGCGACTGTGCAAGGATTAAAAGATCGTCGAGGTATGGAAAAATTCTTATCCCCTGCTGTAAGAAATAAGCTGCCATTACCACTATAATCTTAGTAAATACTCTGGGGGCTGTGGCTAACCCAAAAGGTAGGGCCTAGAACTGAAAATACTGTTGGAGGATAGCGAACCTGAGATACCACTGATGGGACAGTGCTGTAGGTAAGCATCCTGTATATCCAGGGATACCATATAATCCCCTGGCTCCATGGCCAAAATTATTGATTGTAAGGTCTCCATGTGAAACCGAGGTACCCAAATGTATTTTTGCAGCAGTTTGAGATTGAGAATGGGCCGAAATGACCCATTTAGCTTCTGAACTAAAAACAGGTTGGATTAAAAACCCTATCCTCATTGTGCAGGAGGAACTGGAATGACTACTCCTGACTGAAGCAATTTCTGAACTACCTCTTTCAAAGCCCTGGCCTTCGTCTCTACCCAAGATGGGCTGGTACAAAAAAACCTTTGAGGAGGGTACTTCTTGAAGGCAAAAGCATAACCTAGAGATACCATTTCCTGCACCCAGGCATCTGTTGTAGACTACTGCCATATCTGTGTAAACTGAAGAAGTCGGACCCCCACCCTGGGGTCCCCCAGGTGGATGCCTGCACCATCAGGCTGATGGCTTATCATCTGTTTTACCAACCGGTCCTCTGGTAGCCCAATGCTTTTTAGTCTTACCAGACTTGTTGTATTGGGACTGCCTACTATCACTTTTGACTTTAGCTTTTCCTCGAGACCGAAAGGGCTGAAAGGCCGGAACTTTAGGTATGAAATTGTATGTGGAAGGAAACTTGACCTTCTTGGAGTCTCCTTCTGACTCCAAAATATCTGTCAATTCTTTACCAAAAAGAATATCTCCAGAAAAGGGCAAAGATTCCAAAACCTTCTTAGATTCTGAATCAGCTTTCCACGTACGTAGCCAAACTGCTTTGTGAGCAGCTATTGTTGAAGCTGATGTGCTGGAGGCAATAGTACCCATATCCAATGCTGCTCCTTCCAAGAACATTGCAGCCTGTTTTATATGTGCTATATGGGATTTTTGCTCTCTAGATGCTATTAAAAAATCCCCTTCCAATGCATCAGCCCAGGCAGCCACTACCTTTGCCATCCAAGCTGAAGCCATGGCTGGCCTTATGACTGCCCCAGACAGGGAAAAAATGCTTTTTAGAAAACCATCCACTCTCCTATCCATGACATAGTTTAGTGATGTTGAAGGAAAAGGTTATGTAGATTTTCGCACTAATCGAATCACATGCGTATCTACTTTAATCACATGCGTATCTACTTAAGGAGCCACCTCTCTTTTTAAACAATCACCAGCTGGAAGAGGATAATTGCAATTCCATTTCTTAGGAATTCTAAACTTCTTATTAAGCGTAGACCAAGCCTCTTCCATGATTTCCTTCAGCTGATCTGACCCTGGAAACTCAGTCTTGACTGTTTTGGGACGTTTAAACACAGGTGCCTTGGTTTTTAACACAGGCTCTGCTGAATCCTCTAAGGATAGAATGGCTTTCATTGCTTTAATTAACTCAGCTATATCCACTGAGCTGAGACCTTCCTCCTCCTCTTCGTAGAATTAATTGAGCTTTCATCCTCCGATGAACCATGTGTAGCCTGTGAGGATGAAGATTTACATACAACCGGCTTATCAGCCTGTTTCTTCTGAGAGGCTGCTGCTGAAAATGATACACCACAAGTGGGAAGCTGCATGTAAACGGTTAATCGTGTAACCTATCCCTGGTACAGGAGTTGGAGGAATTATCCGTTCAGCTATACTGGATAAAGTCTGTGCAAACATAGCCCAAGGTGGATCAACCTGCACCTGAAACTGCCTTGTATTTTTCAAGATTCCCTGGTGATAGCTAAAACAATTTGCGCACAAACCATCCTGAACCAGATCCTGAGAGGATAACAAACATGATATGAGTGTTGGTGTTGCAGTAAGTGTATCTTCTTCACCTTTGCCGGTCTTAGACATGATAAATAATCAACACTTCCACAGTGTACTACACAATTTGTGACTGTAATCACTTTAAGTTTTTAAAAGTGACATACAATCCAACCCTACCCATGCACCAGCATTGAGGATCGGAATAAAACAAAACTGACAGAATATAGTAAAGTCAGCAATCACACTAGCAGTCAGTCACATGTTATACATTAGTATAATAAGCAATATGAGCACATCATCAACTAATACTACATTTTAAGTAAGTAGGAGAACATATTACTGAATCATGTTTAAACAGATCTACCGTATTCAGACGCATTGCGAAAGAAACAACAGTATATGTATACAGACTCATATGCAATAGGCACTTATCTAACTATTCATACTCAAAAGGTAGATAGAGACTTAGGTGGTCATTCCGAGTTGATCGCTCGCTAGCAGTTTTTAGCAGCCGTGCACACGCTATGCCACCTCCCACTGGGAGTGTATTTTAGCTTAGCAGAAGTGCGAATGAAAGGATCACAGAGCGGCGGCAAATTTATTTTGTGCAGTTTTAGAGTAGCTTAATACCTACTCAGCGCTTGCGATTACTTCAGACTGTTCAGTTCCTGTTTTGACATCACAAGCACGCCCTGCGTTCGCCCAGCCATGCCTGCGTTTTTCCTGGCACACCTGCGTTTTATCGAACACTCCCTGAAAACGGTCAGTTGACACCCAGAAACGCCCACTTCATGTCAATCACTGTGCGACCAGCAGTGCAACTGAAAATCTTCGCTAGACCTTGTGTGAAACTACATAGTTTGTTGTAATATTACATTGCACGTGCGCATTGCGCTGCATGCGCAGAAGTGCTGTTTTTTTGCCTCATCGCTGCACAGCGAACAAATGCAGCTAGCGATCAACTCGGAATGCCCCCCTTAGTGCTGTATTACCCGTACTCAGTAGAGTGGGATACAGGGAGACTCACCTCGCTTCCAGGACCGACCAATATGCTAGCAAACGCTGAGTGGATCCAGATGCTACTAGTGTACACTGTCGCTCCATGAACCTATAGTGAACACAGACGCTCAGTGAACACAGACGTTCGAGTCACACAGCCGCCTAAGCTGTGATTGGGTCCCCTCATATACAGCATCTGAGACGGAAGTGGGAAAACAGTTTGAGGCGGGATACTCGGAGGAAACTGGTCATGAACCGGGGGAGGGGCGACCAGCAGAGCGTCTGACTCCCCACTGCTGACATCAACCCTAGTTGATGTCAGCAGTGGGGAGTCAGACCCTAGTCCCTCATACTATTCCTGGAGCCTATGATCCCTAAGGCCTAGCACTGGTGCACCCGAGGTGGCAGCCTCGTCAGCGACTGTTTGGTAGTCTCCTCCCAAACAGTGCGGCTGTGTCCGTATTCCCCTTCTAAGCGGAACCGATGCCTTACCTTTTCCCCGTGCTCCGGCCACAGCCTGGTAACGTCTGCTGGACCTGCTAGTATATCCGACACAGGTGCCCGCCGAAACAGCACTGTACTCATGGGTAAGCATTGTCGTGACCTGGTGGAGAGTTGGAGCGACTCTTTCTAAGGTACGTATAAGACGCTGTTTAGAAAGATTGCTCAGAAAAAATAGTAAGACTATAAAAATAAAATAAGAAAGTTTAGGGCTGCTAAAACCAGCAGCCCTCTCACCATGGTTCGGCTCCCGCCGCACCAAACAAAAAAACTGATTTGCCTGAGCCAGGAGGCGGGGATATATGCACAGGCCCGTTGCATGCTGGGAGGCCAGAAAGCTTTGACTGATTGCATACACAGACGCAAACAAATGTGTTACAGGTACATTGTGGTCTATTGATGTTAGGGATATTGGGGGTCATTCCGAGTTGATTGCTCGCTGCCGATTTTCACAGCACAGCGATCAGGTAAAAAAATGGCAAAACAAGGCATGCGTACACACCGCAATGCGCACGCGCATCGTACGGGTACAAACAGCATCGTTGCTGTGCAATGCTGCTAGCGACGAATCCATTCGCACAGCCGAGCGCAAGGAAATTGACAGGAAGAGGGCGTTTACGGGTGTCAACTGACCGTTTTCTGGGAGTGGTAGGGAAAACACAGGCATGACCAGGCGTTTGCAGGGCTGGTATCTGACGTCAATTCTGGGACCTCCGTCACTGGAATCATCGCACAGGATAAGTAACTACAAGGCTGATCTTGTTTTGCACAAAGTGGTTTTGTACCGCTCGGCTGCACATGCGATCGCACACTTGCAATGTGAAAATACACTCCCCATGGGCGGCGACTATGCGTTTGCACGGCTGCTAAAAGTAGCTAGCGAGAGATCAACTCGGAATGAGGGCCATTGTATGTTAGCGTCCTAATCCTGTAGCCATTACAGCATAATCAAAACCAATGAGCTTATTCACCTGTCGGCGGCGATGTGTCCGAGTGGTGAAGTTTTCCGCCTTCCATGCTTAGAGTCCCGGGTTCAATTCCGAAAGTACAAATGCATGTTAGTTTTTTCCAGGCACTTTATTAATTTTTTTATTTTTGTATTTATTGTACTGTACTATACTTTCACATTCAATAGAAGTGTGCACACAAGTTTTACATAAAGCAGAGCAAAGCTGCAGGGGTGTATCTACTGTAAAATACACAGCGCTATGAGGATAAGGTTCTATGCACCGTACGGTACACATACAATTCTGTAGCAGGGCAGACTCAATTGAAATGGCTACCACATGTGACTCCTTGCCTCGTGGCAGCCCTCAGCTATGGAGTGAGCGACGGCATAGGTTTTGCAAGTTACAGGGCAATGCTGAAGGAGGGTCACAATACCCTAGCTAAAGTACACAAGGGCGATAGGGATAAGCGAGCTCTATGCACATTACGATACACCGGACTCGATCGCATAGAAAGTTGACAAAATGGCCGCCGACCGACTCCAGTCGCCTCATGGCAGCCCTCAGCTATGGAGCGAGCAACGGCATAGGTTTTGGAGGCTACGGGGCAATGCTGAAGGAGCGTCACAATCCCCTAGCTAAAATACACAGGGACAATAGGGATAAGCACGCTACACCGGACTCGATCGCATAGCAAACTGACAAAATGGCCACCGCCCTACTCCCCCCACCTCGTTCCAGCCCTCAGCTATGGAGTGAGCAACGGCATAGGTTTTGCAAGCAACGTGGCAATGCTGAAGGAGCGCCACAATCCCCTAGCTAAAATACACAGGGGAGATAGGGATAAGTGAGCTCTATGCACATTACGGATACACCGTACTTGATCGCATAGCAAGTTGACAAAATGGCCGCCACCCAACTCCCCCCGCCCTGTGGCAGCCCTCAGCTATGGAGCAAGCGACGGCATAGGTTTTGCAAGCTACGTGGCAATGCTGAAGGAGCGCCACAATCCCCTAGCTAAAATACACAGGGGAGATAGGGATAAGCGAGCTCCATGCACATTACGGATACACCGGACTCGATTGCATAGCAAGTTGACAAAATGGCCACCACCCGACTGCCCCCACCTCGTGGCAGCCCTCAGCTATGGAGCGAGCGACGGCATAGGTTTTGATTACGAGGTCTTAGAAACTTAAGGGGCAAATTTTTAAATGTGACATATACTTACAGTATCGCTACAGTACAGTAGGTCTAGGGTATTAGACAGAACATGCGAGGGGACGCGGTGCACTAATTGGGGTTCCCAGTAACTGTACGGCGAAAACGACACCAAAAAAGATTTTAAAAACTCACGTCGACCTTTTGACCTGTCGACCTAGACCATGTCGTCCTAGAAACCCTGTCGACCTAGAATCCCTGTCGATCTAGTTACTGTCGACCAATAGAGGTTGACCTAGACACTGTCGAGCTAAGGGGGTAATTCCAAGTTGATCGCAGCAGGATTTTTGATAGCAATTGGGCAAAACCATGTGCACTGCAAGGGAGGCAGATATAACATGTGCAGAAAGAGTTAGATTTGGATGGGTTATTTTATTTCTGTGCAGGGTAAATACTGGCTGCTTTACTTTTACACTGCAAATTAGATTGCAGATTGAACACACCCCACCCAAATCTAACTCTCTCTGCACATGTTATATCTGCCTCCCCTGCAGTGCACATGGTTTTGCCCAATTGCTAACAAAAATCCTGCTGCGATCAACTTGGAATTACCCCCTAAGTGTGGTCGACCTTCAATACCACACCCCTTTTAAAGCTATTCAATAGTCACAATTACAGTGTAATTGCAGTTTCTTCTAAGACAGTGTCACTGAAACATTAGCATAGCAATAGAAGCATAACAATTATTCTAGGAGATCTAACAACAAATCTTTCACACTTTGATATTTATTTATCTCATGACTTGTCTCAATTGTGGGTTATTTATTCATGCAAATAAAAACTTGTATGCAAAAACAACAACAAAAAAGCATGGTTTCCTTTTTTACTTTTAGCTCAAAAATAAATTACCAGATAGTTTCTTGGGAAAAGATGTAACAAAAAAAACCTTTCATTCAATCCCTATATGCCTGTGTTTTCAATTACAGAGATTTGTACTTTGAAGATACAGTACTTAAAAATACATCACAATTCAAAATGTAGTTTCTAATTATATCACAACAAAACAAAATCATTCTAAAATGCACCAGTATAAATATTCAGGCATGACATAAAAAGCTACAATAACAACAAAGTCAATTGGGATCTTAGCTCATCTCAAATGTGCGCTTTTTAAAATGGCTCATTAATGCATTTTCATCTAGAAATAAGTGTTTCTAATCATCTCAAAGGTACAACTTTTTAGGCACTCTCAGTTACACAAATTCTTTTGTAAAAGAGATAAAGGGTTAGACATCAGTAAGCTCTGATTATCTCAATCGTGTTAACTTCCATTGATTTGAGAAGTACTGTATACCTTCTTTTGAAGCTGATGAAGTAAAAAGAAATGAACTTAAAAGAACCATAACATTTATTAAATACAGTATAAAATAAATAGATTTTCTTTTTTTCTTTTATATCAATGTCCAAATTCAGATATCTTCTCTGCCCAAAAATAATGCTGGAAATTTCTATGTACAGATTTGTCCTCATACATCTAGCTTCAATACGCCCTGCAGAGTTTGACGCCTGGTTTGAGTGATCTGATGGGTCCGGTGCAACTTTGCAAGAATCAGGTATGTTTTTATTGCTGACAATCAGGACCGTAACTACGTGTGTGCCAAGTGGGCTTGGCACACAGCGCAGTTGCCCTGAGGGCGCACGGCCAGCGGCAAGTAATGAGTCAAATTGACTCATTACATGCCGCCTCTGAAGTCCGCGCCGTGCGCCGCCGCCGCGCTGGAGGAGAGAGAAGCGCCGGGCAGGTGAGAAGGAGGAGGAGGGAGGGGGACTGGAGCCGCAGCAGCGCTATTTCATTGGTAGTAAGCGCCGCTGCAGCATCCCCCTCTCCTTCTATATAGGCTGCCCGGCGCTGCTGTGGATGCTGGGATGCGGTTCCTCCATCCCAGCATCCACAGCAGCGCCAGGCAGCCTATACGGAAGGAGAGGGGGATGCTGCAGCGGCGCTTACTACCAATGACATAGCGCTGCTGCGGCTCCAGTCCCCCTCCCTCCTCCTCCTTGTCCGATGCCTGCACACTGCACAGAGGGAGATGCCAGCACGAGGAGCCTGTCAGCGGGGAGAAGGTAAGTATATCCCTCTCTCTCTCTCTCTCTTTCTCTCTCCCTCTCTCTCTCTGGGGGACACCGTCTGCCATAATGTGTAAAAAGGGGTCCTGGCTGCCGCAATGTGTAAAAAGGGGTCCTGGCTGCCGCAATGTGTAAAAAAGGGTCCTGGCTGCCGCAATGTGTAAAAAGGGGTCCTGGCAGACTGGCTGCCGCAATGTGTAAAAAGGGGTCCTGGCTGCCGCAATGTGTAAAAAGGGGGCCTGGCTGCCGCAATGTGTAAAAAGGGGGCCTGGCTGCAGCAATGTGTAAAAAGGGGGACTGGCTGCCGCAATGTGTAAAAAGGGGGCCTGGCTGCCGCAATGTGTAAAAAGGGGGACTGGCTGCCGCAATGTGTAAAAAGGGGGCCTGGCTGCCGCAATGTGTAAAAAGGGGGCCTGGCTGCCGCAATGTGTGAAAAGGGGGACTGGCTGCCGCAATGTGTAAAAAGGGGGACTGTCTGCCGCAATGTGTAAAAAGGGGGACTGTCTGCTGTAATGTGTAAAAAGGGGGACGCTGTCTGCTGTAATGTATAAAAGGGGCTCTACCTGGTGTAGTGGCGCTACTGTGCAGCGTAATTTGAATAATGGAGACTACTGTGCACCGTAGTATGCATTGCTATTATTTTGTGACCACGCCCCTTCCCCATGAAGCCACGCCCCTATATATTTTTCGCGAGCCTACGGCGCACACTGCCCCTATCTTGCATGGGGGGGGGGGCGCCAATGTCGTTTCTTGCACACAGCGCTAAAATGCCTAGTTACGGCACTGCTGACAATGCATCTTTGTTGCAATGCAACTACTTTGGTATGTATCTCTTGCATATCTGTGTGCAACTAAGGGGCTAATTCAGACCTGATCACTGCTAAGCATGCGCATGAACCGCAGTGCGCATGTGCATGCCAGAAATGCCATCGGCCTCTCAGCCCAGCAGCTGATGCGTTTATGTGAGAGCCAACACTGGTTTCCATGTGTTGCAGTGAGTCTAGAGGGTGTCAGGCTGGCATGGTCAGTAGAACACTCTCACTTTCCCCGATGAGGGCAATCAGCTCTTGGGGTGTTCCTGGCACTGGTTTTGTCAAGTCAATGCAGGGAGCCAAAGTGGCCTCTTAGAAGGGCCCTGGGAGGCTGTGTCCTGATTTCTCTTTCCATTATGGTTGTTTCTCGGTCCTTATATCCCTGTGCTCTGCAGGACTTGTAGTAGTTGTCTTCCCTTTAGCAGAGCCCTGCTGGGGATGGATCAGGACCAGAGGTGTTACTTACATGTGTAACGCCTGGTGCGGCAGAAGAGGGCATGTCTTCACAGGGTGTCATCAGAAGGGGCATAGCTTCAGTGTACGGGGGCATGGCTATGCTTCCAACCCCTGTTTACATCACTACCGGGGTTCAGGAGATGCTGGCTGACCCCGGGGACTGCAGTACCAGCTTCTTCATGATGACAGAAGCTGGGCACTGCACGTAATGTTACAGTGCAGCACCCGACTCCTGTTACTGAGCGGGAGCCGACACTTTGGTGAAAACCCTCAGCGAGTAACACCTGGGCGCAGGACGCAATCCCTGCAACCCATTTGATGCCACTGATCAGGACCCCTGTACTCACAAATAGAAAAAGGGGTGGATGACCTAGTAAAGTTTACCCGCATGCCACCCCTCTGGAAAATGTATAGGGAGCCACAAAGTGCACAGAAATAGTGAGATGTGTGCAGGACAGATAGGGCTGCAATCTCCATGGGCTGCAGTCTGGTCCACGGAGCATGTGTTGGTTACGATTTACCTGCCTATAAGGTCTGGAAGGTGAATTGCAAGACAAGATTATACGCTGTACAGTGAGTGCAGTAAGATGCAGAATGATACAGAAATATAGTAGTTATCCAGACTTGATTTAGAATACCGAGGTGTCAGGAGCTAAGTGTGGCAAGATACTTTCAGTGTAATGATAAAATGACTGCCAATGGGCTTAGATGTGGAGACAGAGGTGCAGCAATATACTTGGGCACAGTGAGAACCATCAGATGAGTGATCACACAGCTATTGATAATGTCAATATTACCTTTCAACACAAAGCTATACCTTTAAACACACCTTTACTATGGAGCTGCTGCGGTCGCTAGCTCACGCTACGTACTTCGGGGGTCATTCCGAGTTGTTCGCTCGGTATTTTTTTTTTGCAACATAGCGATTAGTCGCTAATGCGCATGTGCAATGTCCGCAGTGAGACTGCGCCAACTAAATTTGCTATGCAGTTAGGAATTTTACTCACGGCATTACGAGGTTTTTTCTTCGTTCTGGTGTTCGGAGTGTGATTGACAGGAAGTGGGTGTTTCTGGGCGGAAACTGGCCGTTTTATGGGAGTGTGTGAAAAAACGCTAACGTTTCATGGAAAAACGCGGGAGTGGCTGGAGAAACGGAGGAGTGTCTGGGCGAACGCTGGGTGTGTTTGTGACGTCAAACCAGGAACGACAAGCACTGAACTGATCGCACTGGCAGAGTAAGTCTCGAGCTACTCAGAAACTGCACAGAGAAGTATTTTCGCAATATTGCGAATCTTTCGTTCGCAATTTTGCTAAGCTAAGATTCACTCCCAGTATGCGGCGGCTTAGCGTGTGCAAAGCTGCTAAAAGCAGCTTGCGAGCGAACAACTAGGAATGACCACCTTCGTACGCTATTTGCGCACAGAGTCCCGCACCGTGTACGCACTTAGCGTACAAACGCCGCACTGTGGGTACAAAGCACACGCAGTGCGTTCGCACCCAATTAATACACCTTAAAACCTTATACAGTTATACAATGCAATGATATGATTACACTTTAAACCTTATGCAGCAAAGCACTGCAATTATGTTACACCTTAAACCTTATGCAGCAAAGCACTGCAATGATGTTACACCTTAAACCTTATGCAGCACTGACGGTACAAAGTACCCGCAGTGTGTACACCTTATCAATACACTCTTAAACCTTATACAGTAAAATACGCTTTAAACCCTTGCAGGAAAGTGAGGACACAACACAGATATGTAGTTGAACCACAGGGTTCTAAGGCCACAGTGGATTATTTCAAAAGGTAAAACAGTACAAATTATACACTACAGGCTAACAAGATAAATCTAAACAGAATAATGGCTACAGTCAATGTACATACGTGTGAATATTCGCTAGCGCTTCCCGGATCCGGTCCTCCGCTAACCAGGTTGAAAGCGTTAAGAGTCTGTGATAGTGACCTGGCCTGCAGCTCGCTCTTTATTCAGTATATCAAGGCATAATACAATAGACACTGTGTGCTCTTCTTCCATTGGTTAGGGGGTGGGACATGTCCTGTGCACCGGGGACCATTGGTCAGTTCAAGAAGTGGGCGATGGCTAGGACTTGAGATGTGGTTTCTGTTGTTTACATCTGAGTTCCCGCCCCATGATCAGTTAAACCCATCACATTAATCATAAATCTGGTATTATTAATAATTTAATGAGGTAAGATTTAATAATGTTCTTATTCCCACCAGATTAATGTTCACGTGACTCTGAACGATATGATCCCACACATGATATGAGTATCTATTTCAATCTTCAAGATATACATATATCTATATATATATATATATATATATGTAGAAAGAGTTTTTTAGGTCAGTGCGCTTATCCAACGTTCGAATGTTCCTTCAAAGGAAGGGGTCGCCAAATGTCAATATATTAGGACTTAATAGGTCGTAGATAGTCCGTATCAGTAACCTTCTAACGAAGACTTCGTGCTCTATAGACACCTCCCAAACTTCTTTGGTGGCAGCTCAGTTCCTCAAGATATGACCCGGGTATATTCAGTCATGCTATTCTGTGGAGGCAGGGGAGAAGAACAAGCACCATATGGTGTAGTAGTTTAAATAAATGGGAATATTATAGACACATATATGAAATATAGGTACAGAATGAATTCTTGGAATCAGGCCTATCTGTAGCTGTCCCGGAGTGACCTTATCCCGTATCCCAGTCCGTGGTCTCTTGTCACTGCGCCGTATGTCTCTGCCTGACTCACAGACTGGCGCTGGACGGGATAAGGTCACTCCGGGACAGCTACAGCCGCGCCGCTACGGGAGGAGGAGGGGGACGGTACGTTACCAGTGGGGAGCATGAGAGCTGAGAAGGGGCGGGGGCAGGAGCCCCGTTTACAGCAGGACGGTTCCCCGGTGCTAGCGTGCTGCCCACTGTTATTCCTGCAGGTGGGGAACAGCCACTGAGGATAAAGAGAGACAGATAGGCCTGATTCCAAGAATTCATTCGGTACCTATATTTCATATATGTGTCTATAATATTCCCATTTATTTAAACTACTACACCATATGGCGCTTGTTCTTCTCCCCTGCCTCCACCATATATATATATATATATATATAGTCCACAGTGATGTCCGGCACTCCCACACTGAAGCAATTTGTCCCGGTGCCCGAATCGTGATAATATAGGCAAGTAAAATAAACGGCACTCAGGAACTCACAAATCGTTTGAAAGTGGTCTACGTTTCGGAGACCTTTAATCTCCGTCGTCAGGACATAAAATACAATAACTTACAACAATGTGTTGTAAGTTATTGTATTTTATGTCCTGACGACGGAGATTAAAGGTCTCCGAAACGTAGACCACTTTCAAACGATTTGTGAGTTCCTGAGTGCCATTTATTTCACTTGCCTATATATATATATATATATATATATATATATACATACGTACACACATACTCCTGCTATTACAATTTGTTAGGAATTATATATTTATTCATTTATGTATATATATATATATATATATATATTATATATTACATATATATAAACGAACACCTTTATCTCCATGGGTTTTAGACTAGGAATGTTAATGTCTTAAATTCCTATCTGTCTGGTTTTGTGTTGTGGTTAGCTATTGTTTCTGATCTTCCAAACACCCTTGGCTCCTGGGCATTGTCACCCTGTTTGTCCCTTCCTTTCAGGTGAGACAATGACAACTCAGCACTCATTGTTTCAAATAGAAGCCTGGCCATCTTAGTAAACAAAGGTGTTTGCCCTCTTCATAGAATCTCAAAGCTTAGTGTAAATAAGGCCATTGTATTCTAGTCTCTGGGAGATTTAATTTATGTGTGACTGAGATTCATTCTCTTTCCCTCCACATACATAATATACAGTAAATACAATTTATATCTATATTCTACTTCTGCACATAACTATACGCAGGAACATGCAATCTTTCTCTAACCAACACCAGAATGTTTCCCTTAAAATACCCTACACCTGGATACCAAACATCACCTTATAGCCTTAGTCTGTCCCCTCTTATCCTGCAAAGGTGAATCCCTTTGTTCTGGAATCATTTAAACTGTTGATACTTGTTGATGTGGTGCAGGGTAGCTATCTCTAAAATGTACATTATTTGGGTTAAATATGTAATGTTCTAATAACCCTCTATGCGTACACAAACCCCACCGTAAATGCGCATACCACGCGCCAAGGCGCATGGCCGTGGGGAGCTACTTTACGCAAATTGCGGATATGCGCCCTCATGGCGGAACATGCGCACGTGCAGCGGGCATGTGTGTGGGGTTTGTACATGGGGTATGCATTACAATATTTTTTGACTTTGACAGTCCACCCTTTGGCAGTCAACAATAACTGCCACTATCCAAACAGAAAAATATACAATACAATATCTACAGATGATTGGATAAAAACATACAATACAAATTATCTATAGATAATTGGATGGTAGGAGGAGAGGTGTAGGTGGGAAATGTATGGCCTAGTGGGATAGTAAAAAGCATGTATGTATGAATCTGTGTCTGAGGGGCATGAATCATTGTGCCGTATATGTTCTAAATAAGCTTCAAGGTATTGCGAAGTATACATTAAATCCTTCTTATCCCGTATTAAGGGTCTGTAAGTGGGCCAACAAACACTACCGAGCTCATTTCGGCTTTTTGTTCCAACAAATGGGGTGCACATTTAGTTGATGATACATGAAGGGGGGGACACATGTGAGTGCTAATATATGTATATATATCACCTGTCAACTATGTGTGTCACTACCTGGAGGTTGTAGAGATAAAGATAAGACACCTATCACAAATACAATCACATAACATTTGTGCAATCGTTCTTGGGTGTTGATCGAAGTCTTGTCCGGATGGGTGTATTTTTGCTGAGAGTGTTCATCAAAGTCTTTTCTGGATGGGTGTATTTTTACTGAGGGAAAACAGAGGAAAAACGGGTGAAAGAAACGGACCGTGGAATCACGTCTTATCACAACATTGTCTTTATTGATGGGTCATAAATTAAATCAGTTGTTGTAACAATGCCCCCGCTCCTTAAACTCATCACTCTGGTACCGTGCTTGCGCCGCATTAAAACTCGAACACACCTTAATATCAAGCCAATCATTATGACAACTCCCAGGATACAAAGGATAAACTTTCCTACACTCACGATAACATTTTGAGCCCATTCTCCTAAACCTGAGAACCAATTGCGTGGGTTCAACCATGAGACCCAGCCGGTCATTTCATTACTCACAGCAGTAAGGGTAAGGTTGTGTCTCCTTTGGAACTCCCACTTCAACTGTAAGATATCGTCCATCTTTTGATCTATGACCTCGGTCGGGTCATCAGTGCTGTTTGTATTATACGTGCAGCACTTCACACCATACTGAGTTGCTAAAGTGACGCAGTACCCGCCTGTCACCGCTGTGATATAATTGAGGACCATCCTATGCTGGATCAGTTCCATTTTGTAAGCTTGCAACTCCCTCCCTGTATACCTGAAGGTGTCATCATACATCTCGGTGATATTATCTATTAGGTTTGCTAGCGCATGGATATACCTATAATTTATAATTCCTCTGGCGGTACGGGTGATGTCTAACGCGAGTAGGAATTGAATCCCGGTGGATTCGTGGATCAAATCAGAGGCTGCGTGCTCTGTCCTATCTATAAGGTGTCTCTTAACGATGTGTTCATAGTGAGTATGAGTGTAAGGAGCTTGAGCATTGCGGTGAACGTCTTTCATCTTATTATGGGTTATGGTCATAACTTCTGGCAACACTCTTCCAATGTAACACAATCCCTCTGAGTTTGGGGCAAGCCACTTATAAGCCTCCCTCCCACATATGAAATAAGCATCATCGGGGAGAACATATGGCACAGAATATGACATTGCCATATTGCAAACCATCCAAGTGAAAAATCCTATCCCTAACTCTCTCATCTGTTCAGTACACGTATCAGGCTGTATGATATGCGCACAGTACCCTGGTGATACTTCTCCAAACCGCATGGCCTTACTTCCTAGAGTGTACCTATACCGAAAATACCTCCCACCGTCGGCTATTTGGCGTATAAGTTCAGGGTCTACGGGCATTCTGTCAGCTCTGTGTGAAAATGCCATAGTTTGGTTATTCCATGTCACCTCCCAATTTCCCGGCTTTCGGAAATTGGAAATGTTGAAACACACTAAGGATCTATCTACATGATACTGGTGGAGCTTCAAACTAGGGGGCCAATAAATATTAAATTTCTTGTCCACCGGTCTCCCACCCCGTAATTCGAGTACCTCATCTATTGCTAAAGGGTACGGTACTAATCCTGACTAGCTCTGACCTTGAGGTACCTGTGAGCACACCCAGCATTCTGTCTGGTTTAAGACCTTACCCACTAATGAGTGATAATCACTCAATGGATGACGGTCCATGTTGATATTAAGGCTGGACTGACATCTCCGGATGCACGCATCCTCAACTATGTTTTCACAATTTCTACAGATACAATTTTCCTCAGCCAATAACCCTTCACAGTGTCTCCTAGTTTCTTGACTATCAGATCGTTTTCTGATACTCGCCTTTGCTCGATGGATGTGTTGCTCTTGGAATTCTACAAATCCGTCCTTGCCATCAGAACCCATTCCAGATCCTTTCTCGACCTCTCTGGTACTCTCACCGAAACAGACTGCTCTATTCAACAACAGGGTCAACAGGAAAACCCAGAATGCAATCTCTTGGGGTAAGTCCATCTTGTTAAGGGGAGAGAAAAAGGGAGCAAGAAGGGGGGGGGGGAAGGAGGGTAATGGGAGATGGAGAAAATAATAAAAAGGAAAAAAAAAGAAAACTGGTACGACAACCGCCTCTAGTCTTGTTGTTCTCCGTGCTCAGGTGCCATCTCAATAGTGCTGCCTCTCAGTCTTCCCGGAACAGACACTCCAGTGATACGATATTCTTTCCGAGTCAGTGACCTTTCTGTAAGGAACATAAATCCTGCATTACAATGTGTTTAACTGTTGTGTGAAATAAACCATCCGTGGAAAATGAAAAAGAGAGAGAGAGAGAGAGAGAAAATAATAAAAAAGAAAATTTGTCAGATTTGCGTTCACCATCAGGCTGTCACACCAACATGTCTATCGGTATCTCTGCACAGTCTCCCTTCACCAGTATTTCCACTCTCCACCCTTTGTGCATGGCCAGGCACAGTGATGCTGGTGAGATATACTGGGGTTGGGCAGACCTCTGAAAAGACCGAGTAGACATGTGACGTTTGAGCTGTAGTTCTGTCAGTAACGTCAGAGATGAAAAGGAAACTTTGAAGGCAACTGACAGAGTTTAGTAACAAAGAAGATTTTACAAAGTTTGACATCTGGATTGGGCACTACGGGGAATGATTCCCTAATCAGGCTGTTCCCTTAAAAAAAATTCTATGTGTGTTATATCTTTACTGGGACTATCCCAGCCATCAATCCAGTGTCTTGTCCATTCTAAGTTCATAGGGAACCCGGTATCTTTGAGATAATTTCCTCTACCTGTTATGGACATGCTTCTAAAACAGTGAAATGCAATATTATTCTCCGTGGGTATTTAACATATTTTGTGCTTTCTGGGTGGGAGCACTCTATATGTATACCATCTCTAACAAAACTCCTGTTAAATTACTTAGAGGTCACTTCTGCTAGAGAGAGAGAAGCAGAAGTTTAGAAGCCTCCTCCTAATTTCCGTAAATTCTGTCAAAAAGGGTAAAGTTGCATTTATTCTGTTCTTCCCATTAACCGAATCTGTGTTTTTCTATACTGCTCGTGATTCCTTACTATATGTCCCTTGATCCTGTCTATGTGTTTAATACCGTGGCTTGTTTATTCTGTCTAGGGGTCTATATTGGCTATGTGCTCTACTACTCCTACAATTTCTAGCAAAATGTCCTTTATTTTTACAAATGTAACATATCTTAGGTCTTTTGTTACTACTAGGGTTTTGGGGTTTGTGCTGATGAGACTTTGGTGTAAGAGCCTGCATACTTTCAATCCTCAGCCTCTACTCTCGCAGTTTTCTACGCCTAGCAATATTCCTATGGTGTTCAATTGCGCACTCTCTAAGGCAAGCTACTGTGACCCCTCTCCAACCAGGCAAAGAGGTTTGTACTTTGTCCCTCACTGTCTGATCGAGTCCGTCCATTAGCACAGACACAGCCACTTCTCTGTAATTTTCATTGTTCCCTGTATCTAATACCCCCATGTATCTGTCCATTTCCTCCAGTGCTCGGTGGAAATATTCAGATGCCATTTCTTTTTCCCTCTGTTTTATGGAGAAAATTCTTCTCCACTCAGTGGGAAAACACAACTCTAGTTGCTTATTAATTTGTTCTATATTTTCCTGATTGTTTCTGTCAGTCATAGGAATATCTGACTCTAATCTACAATCAGTGATGAATTTTTGGGTGTCAATATTAGGGGGTAGGCATGCTTTCAAAAATGTCAGCCAATGTTGGTTTGTTGGTTCATACACATTACCCAGATCTCTGATAAATTTCTGACATCTGGCTAAATGCTTCCGAGGGTCGGGGAATCCTGAAATGATTGATCGCAGCTCATCTCTGGGCCACGGGCAATACCTTGCATTATTCCTGGTGAGGACTACTTCCTGTCTATCGGTTCCCCCATTGGGAGTTACTATTCCCAAGACAGGGTGTAAACCTACCATTCCGTTCCTAATCTGTTTACTGTGTGGTGTTGTTTCTGTGCAATGAACTGTCTCATACTTACCGGTAGCAGTGACCTCACCCGTTCTTTCATTGGGGAATACTGTTACTGCACTACCTGGTTGGACAGGTCCCACCTGAGTTTCCTGCAACATGACTGCTTGGAGGAGAGCTGCGATTTGGCTGACTCTTTTATCTTCCTGTGACCTAAAACCTTGGAGAGACTTCAAAACAGGATACATTTTGCAAATGTTAGGGTTAATACATTGCTCTTTCATATTACTATCATTGACTGTAGCCTTCTGTTCCCCTTCGACCTGTGTCGACAATAGTGTGTTTGTGTTCTCATTCCCGCTAGGTTTGGAACCGATTGCATATGTTAATTTCTCTTGCATATCGCCCTCTTGCTGCCATAAATTTAAACAGTTTGTGTGTCTGATCCTTTGTTTTTGGGACTTTAACAGACATATCCTAACCCTTAAATTCTGCAATACCTCTGGTTCAAAACTACCTATCCCAGGAAATGATGCTTTATCCCCCACAGTCATTCGTGTCCATTCATCACAAAAGGTCTCAGTGTGGGGACCATACTTCCCCCACATTACTAACCGAGCTGACCCCCTGGGTCTGAAATCTGCAGTCTGAACCCTGACTGAGGAACGTCCCTGTGTTGTGCACTTGGCTTCCATTGTGGACCTTTTTAACATGGGAAAACGTCCTAAAATGCACCAAACACAGTAGTCTACCAGTGGAAGTCCTCAAAGTTCTTTCACTAACTTCTTCTGCTCCGAGTATCACGGATCCGCCTTATTTAGCAGACACGTGTAGCTGTTGCAGGCCCTACTTCGGCCTATATCCCCTGGGCCTTTAGGAGTAACTTACCGTACACAGTGAATAGCTGCCTCTGGAGATTTTCCTGAGAGACCAGCGAAAACTCCCTAAACCTTTACTTTACACAAATCACGCTTGCATGTGCTTCCTATAACACGTATGATGACGAGATTTACGCACAAATATGCAAAACTTCGTATCACGTTGCGTCACATATTGCCCATACAACCGTGCGGTCCAATCGTACCGCTTATAGACACTTGCTATCTATAAGTGGTAGGATCACTGGAGTCTCCACCCTGTGCTCCAAAACAGCTGGAGTGTAATACCACGAAAACTTTATCACACTCCGTTGCACGTATTCACCTAGACCGTGCTCACTACGTTTTCACCTAGACCGTGCTTCACCAAGTTTCACCAAGCTTCACCGAGTTTCACCAAGTCTCACCGAGTTCACCAATTTCACCAAGCGGGGTTCAATACATTCATACCTTTTTCAGCCCACACTAACACTCTATAGTTTTCTGATCAGAAAAATATCCTTTCCTGTTAACTGATAGCTTTCCCCAGAGGTAATACAGTAAAAAGGTTTTTAAACTAAATATTGGAAACTGAACAATTTTGTGCTATTATCGCGTGGCTACCGTCTCGCGCCTAAACTAAAACAATGTTATTGTTTAATTTGTACTTAGCGGCCGTATCCTTACGCACATTGCGTTAAAACGCGATCGTGCGTACGTCTTTACGTTGCATACGCAGTCCCGTCCTTTGTCCGAGACACGTGTACAAAAGACCGTACGTCCGCAGTACTACAAATCCCAAACTTCTATAAATGTAAGCGATATTTAACTATAATCGCTCACTTAACACAACACACAGTTTCTTCTGTATAAACCTCTACAACTAGGCCAGGCTACATGTGCGTCTTACACTTATTTCTTAAATATTAACTCTATATTTAAACTAAATAGCAACAAATTTTTCAGTACAGGTCAAAATGAATCTAATAATCATCAATAATTCAAATGGTATGATTCAGATTGGATAGCTATCTTGCAGAACATACATTGATATAAATATACACATAATTATAATATTATATGTATGTACCATTCACTCGTCTCCTGAGACTCATTTACCCATTAAGTGCTTCTAATTTGCATATGAATGCTATGTGCTATTGGCTGCCTGTAAAGGTGTTTTTTTTTCACTGCTAGGAAAAAGCAGTTACACAGGTTAATTTGCATTTCAATGGCTATCTTATAGCAAGCAGAGTTAACTGAATCTTAGAGAATTTTTTTTTATATCTGTGTGTACTTCTTACATCAAGTATTCATCTTACTATTAACTTTCATTAAGCC
The DNA here is from genome assembly GCF_028390025.1 of Pseudophryne corroboree. Taxonomy (NCBI): domain Eukaryota; kingdom Metazoa; phylum Chordata; class Amphibia; order Anura; family Myobatrachidae; genus Pseudophryne; species Pseudophryne corroboree. The sequence continues at coordinate 783,242,990 of NC_086444.1, forward strand.
CCATCTGAAACTATTTGTAATTGACTATGGCATGGGTTAAATAAATGCATTTGTAACTCATAAATGGTGATTTCTTTTTGATCAAGGACGGCTGATTATTCCGGGCAGTGAAAATCAGCCATTTAGAAAAAATGACCTTCCCAACATGGCCGCTGCTCCTCCCCCTTCCACATCCCTGAGGGTTACACAAAATGGTGGACAAGCCATGTGGTTAGTCCAAAATGGAGGACAGACCATGCGGCTTCCTTTGTCACAAAGAAATCACACACCATGCAAGCCCCTGAAGTTATTTTAGGCCTGAGTTAAAAAAAACACTATATCAAGGCTTTTGCAGCAACTTTTAAATGTACTTTTACCCTACTTAACAGATAAGCAATCCAATCTGAATCAAACACAATATGACTCATTTGAACCTTGTTTTGCAACAATATGATCAGATATGCAGAGTACAGGTGTATGCTTGTATTGTGTGCGCATTTGGCGCCAAACAGAAATTCACAGACTTTAAAAATAGCTTTGCGTTCTTACCTTACGGATCCCACCAGCATCCCTACAAACCATGCAGAGCAGACGCTTATCTTATCAGCACTTGAGAAAGAGTTTACATGGATACCTGTCCGCCCTTTGATGATAGATAAAGTCTGCTGTACCATGCTATGCTGTGGGTATGAGGAAAAACAGGACGATGCCCCAATTGATAATGTCAATATTACCTTTCAACACAAAGCTATACCTTTAAACACACCTTTACTATGGAGCTGCTGCGGTCACTAGCTCACGCTACGTACTTCGTACACTATTTGCGCACAGAGTCCTGTACCGTGTACGCACTTAGCGTACAAATGCCGCACTGTGGGTACAAAGCACACGCAGTGCGTTCGCACCCAATTAATACACCTTAAAACCTTATACAGTTATACAATGCAATGATATGATTACACTTTAAACCTTATGCAGCAAAGCACTGCAATGATGTTACACCTTAAACCTTATGCAGCAAAGCACTGCAATGATGTTACACCTTAAACCTTATGCAGAAAAGCACTGCAATGATGTTACACCTTAAACCTTATGCAGCGCTGACGGTACAAAGTACCCGCAGTGTGTACACCTTATCAATACACTCTTAAACCTTATACAGTAAAATACGCTTTAAACCCTTGCAGGAAAGTGAGGACACAACACAGATATGTAGTTGAACCACAGGGTTCTAAGGCCACAGTGGATTATTTCAAAAGGTAAAACAGTACAAATTATACACTACAGGCTAACAAGAATAATGGCTACAGTCAATGTACATACGTGTGAATATTCGCTAGCGCTTCCTGGATCCGGTCCTCCGCTAATCAGGTTGAAAGCGTTAAGAGTCTGTGATAGTGACCTGGCCTGCAGCTCGCTCTTTATTCAGTATATCAAGGCATAATACAATAGACACTGTGTGCTCTTCTTCCATTGGTTAGGGGGTGGGACATGTCCTGTGCACCGGGGACCATTGGTCAGTTCAAGAAGTTGGCGATGGCTAGGACTTGAGATGTGGTTTCTGTTGTTTACATCTGAGTTCCCGCCCCATGATCAGTTAAACCCATCACATTAATCATAAATCTGGTATTATTAATAACTTAATGAGGTAAGATTTAATAATGTTCTTATTCCCACCAGATTAATGTTCACGTGACTCTGAACGATATGATCCCACACATGATATGAGTATCTATTTCAATCTTCAAGATATACATATATATTTGCTACTTTACGCAAATTGCGGATATGCGCCCTCACGGCGGAATATGCACACGCGCAGCGGGCATGTGTGTGGGGTTAGTACATGGGGTATGCATTACAATATTTTTCGACTTTGACACTATAAAACAGGACTAGAATACAAAATCAGAGTGTAACACAATAATCACTGTTACATCTAAGAAATGTCCACAGAGGTGAAGAAATACAAGCACTTTATTAAGGCATCAGAGCAATAATGTATTGCAGAGGAGTCACAGTGGTTATCCAAGGTATAACATACTGCATGGAGAGTCTAAATGGCAGTCCAGTATGAGATTTACAGAAGGGTAATGAAGTAATTAAGCAAGAATCCACATTAACAAGGATTGCAGAGCTAGTACAACTGTCCAATAATTAAACAGGAATGCATGCAGGCAGATAAGAGGTCCAAGTAATGTTTAAGTACAGGCACTGGGTAACTTAGCAGAAAATCTTTTAGGAACTTGGCAGAAAACAGCAAGGCATAGAAAAGGTAACTTAACTGAGGGCGAGCCCTTGAATTCCAGGCAAGACAACACTAGAACTGGTGTATGACTAGTCTAGAGATGTGCGGAGGGCACTTTTCGTGTTTTGTGTTTTGGTTCTAATTCCCCGCTCGTGTTTTGGTTTTGGATTGATTTTGCCAAAACCACCCTTTCGTGTTTTGGTTTTGGATCTGAAAGATTTTTTTTTAAAAACATAAAAACGGCTAAAATCACAGAATTTGGGGGTAATTTTGATCCTATGGTATTATTAACCTCAATAACATTAATTTCCATTCATTTCCAGTCTATTCTGAACATCTCACACTATTGTTTTTAGGCCAAAAGGTTGCACCGAGGTGGCTGTATGACTAAGCTAAGCGACACAAGTGTGCGGCACAAACACCTGGCCCATCTAGGAGTGGCACTGCAGTGTCAGACAGGATGGCAGATTTAAAAAATAGGCCCCAAACACCACATGATGCAAAGATGAAAAAGAAGTGCACCGAGGTTGCTGTATGACTAAGCTAAGCGACACAACCACCTGGACCATCTAGTAGTGGCATGCAGTAACTGAATGTTGAAAGTGGGCCGTCATTTTTCAGTCCACTGACAGGAACTCCTGCACACCCTTGTCATTTAAAAAAAAATCTGCAATTGGTGGACTTATACAGCAGTACCCCTGGACTAAGCACAAACAGCTAATTAGTACCCTAATAGAACTTACTGTACAGAGATACTAAGGACGGTGATTTGGCATCCAGGAACTTAGGGAGGAGCTTTTATCTCTCTCCATTAAACATAGAGCTTTGATCTCTCTCCATTATACTTAGAAATATTACAATAGAGAGAGATCAAAGCTCCTCCCAAAGATCCTGTACACTGTTGGATGACTAGTGATGTGCACCGGACATTTTTCGGGTTTTGTGTTTTGGTTTTTGATTCGGTTCCGCGGCCGTGTTTTGGATTCGGACGCATTTTGGCAAAACCTCCCTGAAAACTTTTTGTCGGATTCGGGTGTGTTTTGGATTCGGGTGTTGTTTTTACAAAAACCCCTCAAAAAAAGCTTAAATCATAGAATTTGTGGGTCATTTTGATCCCATAGTATTATTAACCTCAATAACCATAATTTCCACTCATTTCTAGTCTATTCTGAACACCTCACACCTCACAATATTATTTTTAGTCCTAAAATTTGCACCGAGGTCGCTGGATGACTAAGCTAAGCTATCCAAGTGGCCGACACAAACACCTGGACCATCTAGGAGTGGCAATGCAGTGTCAGACAGGATGGCACTTCAAAAAAATAGTCCCCAAACAGCACATGATGCAAAGAAAAAAAGAGGCGCAATGAGGTAGCTGTGTGGCTAAGCTAAGCGACCCAAGTGGCCGACACAAACACCTGGCCCATCTACGAGTGGCACTGCAGTGTCAGACAGGATGGCACTTCAAAAAAATAGTCCCCAAACAGCACATGATGCAAAGAAAAAAAGAGGTGCACCAAGGTCGCTGGATGGCTAAGCTAAGTGACACAAGTGGCCGACACAAACACCTGGCCCATCTAGGAGTGGCACTGCAGTGTCAGGCAGGATGGCACTTCAAAAAAATAGTCCCCAAACAGCACATGATGCAAAGAAAAATGAAAGAAAAAAGAGGTGCAAGATGGAATTGTCCTTGGGCCCTCCCACCCACCCTTATGTTGTATAAACAGGACATGCACACTTTAACAAACCCATCATTTTAGCGACAGGGTCTGCCACACAACTGTGACTGAAATGACTGGTTGGTTTGGGCCCCCACCAAAAAAGAAGCAATCAATCTCTCCTTGCACAAACTGGCTCTACAGAGGCAAGATGTCCACCTCCTCCTCATCGTCCAATTCCTCACCCCTTTCACTGTGTACATCCCCCTCCTTACAGATTATTAATTCATCCCCACTGGAATCCACCATCTCAGGTCCCTGTGTACTTTCTGGAGGCAATTGCTGGTGAATGTCTCCACGGAGGAATTGATTATAATTCATTTTGATGAACATCATCTTCTCCACATTTTCTGGAAGTATCCTCGTACGCCGATTGCTGACAAGGTGAGCGGCTGCACTAAACACTCTTTCGGAGTACACACTGGAGGGTGGGCAACTTAGGTAAAATAAAGCCAGTTTCTGCAAGGGCCTCCAAATTGCCTCTTTTTCCTGCCAGTATACGTACGGACTGTCTGACGTGCCTACTTGGATGCGGTCACTCATATAATACTCCACCATTCTTTCAATGGTGAGAGAATCATATGCAGTGACAGTAGACGACATGTCAGTAATCGTTAGCAGGTCCTTCAGTCTGGACCAGATGTCAGCACTCGCTCCAGACTGCCCTGCATCACCGCCAGCGGGTGGGCTCGGAATTCTTAGCCTTTTCCTTGCACTCCCAGTTGCTGGAGAATGTGAAGGAGGAGCTGTTGACGGGTCACGTTCCACTTGACTTGACAATTTTCTCACCAGCAGGTCTTTGAACCTCTGCAGACTTGTGTATGCCGGAAAGAGAGATCCAACGTAGGTTTTAAATCTAGGATCGAGCACGGTGGCCAAAATGTAGTGCTCTGATTTCAACAGATTGACCACCCGTGAATCCTGGTTAAGCGAATTAAGGGCTCCATCCACAAGTCCCACATGCCTAGCGGAATCGCTCTGTTTTAGCTCCTCCTTCAATGTCTCCAGCTTCTTCTGCAAAAGCCTGATGAGGGGAATGACCTGACTCAGGCTGGCAGTGTCTGAACTGACTTCACGTGTGGCAAGTTCAAAGGGTTGCAGAACCTTGCACAACGTTGAAATCATTCTCCACTGCGCTTGAGTCAGGTGAATTCCCCCTCCTTTGCCTATATCATAGGCAGATGTATAGGCTTGAATGGCCTTTTGCTGCTCCTCCATCCTCTGAAGCACATAGAGGGTTGAATTCCACCTCGTTACCACCTCTTGCTTCAGATGATGGCAGGGCAGGTTCAGGAATGTTTGCTGGTGCTCCAGTCTTCGGCACACGGTGGCTGAATGCCGAAAGTGGCCCGCAAATTCTTCGGGCCACCGACAGCATCTCTTGCACGCCCCTGTCGTTTTTTAAATAATTCTGCACCACCAAATTCAATGTATGTGCAAAACATGGGACGTGCTGGAATTTGCCCAGATATAATGCACGCACAATATTGCTGGCGTCCGATGTCACAAATCCCCAGGAGAGTCCATTTGGGGTAAGCCATTCTGCGATGATGTTCCTCAGTTTCCGTAAGAGGTTATCAGCTGTGTGCCTCTTCTGGAAAGCGGTGATACAAAGCGTAGCCTGCCTAGGAACGAGTTGGCGTTTGCGAGATGCTGCTACTGGTGCCGCTGCTGCTGTTCTTGCTGCGGGAGGCAATACATCTACCCAGTGGGCTGTCACAGTCATATAGTCCTGAGTCTGCCTTGCTCCACTTGTCCACATGTCCGTGGTTAAGTGGACATTGGGTACAACTGCATTTTTTAGGACACTGGTGACTCTTTTTCTGAGGTCTGTGTACATTTTCGGTATCGCCTGCCTAGAGAAATGGAACCTAGATGGTATTTGGTACCGGGGACACAGTACCTCAATCAAGTCTGTAGTTGCCTGTGAATTAAAGGTGGATAACGGAAACACGTTTCTCACCGCCCAGACTGCCAAGGCCTGAGTTATCCGCTTTGCATCAGGATGACTGCTATGATATTTCATCTTCCTCGCAAAGGACTGTTGGACAGTCAATTGCTTACTGGAAGTAGTACAAGTGGTCTTCCGACTTCCCCTCTGGGATGACGATCGACTCCCAGCAGCAACAACAGCAGCGCCAGCAGCAGTAGGCCTTACACTCAAGGATGCATCGGAGGAATCCCAGGCAGGAGAGGACTCATCAGACTTGACAGTGACATGGCCTGCAGGACTATTGGCTTTCCTGTGTAAGGAGGAAATTGACACTGAGGGAGTTGGTGGTGTGGTTTGCAGGAGCTTGGTTACAAGAGGAAGGGATTTAGTGGTCAGTGGACTGCTTCCGCTGTCATCCAAAGTTTTTGAACTTGTCACTGACTTATGATGAATGCGCTGCAGGTGACGTATAAGGGAGGATGTTCCGAGGTGGTTAACATCCTTACCCCTACTTATTACAGCTTGACAAAGGCAACACACGGCTTGACACCTGTTGTCCGCATTTGTGTTAAAATAATTCCACACCGAAGAGGTGATTTTTTTTGTAATTTGACCAGGCATGTCAATGGCCATATTCGTCCCACGGACAACAGGTGTCTCCCTGGGTGCCTGACTTAAACAAACCACCTCACCATCAGAATCCTCCTTGTCAATTTCCTCCTCAGCGCCAGCAACACCCATATCCTCATCCTGGTGTACTTCAACAGTGACATCTTCAATTTGACTATCAGGAACTGGACTGTGGGTGCTCCTTCCAGCACTTGCAGGGGGCGTGCAAATTGTGGAAGGCGCCACCTCTTCCCGTCCAGTGTTGGGAAGGTCAGGCATTGCAGCCGACACAATTGGACTCTCCTTGGGGATTTGTGATTTAGAAGAACGCACAGTTCTTTGCTGTGCTTTTGCCAGCTTAAGTCTTTTCATTTTTCTAGCGAGAGGATGAGTGCTTCCATCCTCATGTGAAGCTAAACCACTAGCCATGAACATAGGCCAGGGCCTCAGCCGTTCCTTGCCACTCCGTGTCGTAAATGGCATATTGGCAAGTTTACGCTTCTCCTCAGACGCTTTTAATTTTGATTTTTGGGTCATTTTACTGAACTTTTGTGTTTTGGATTTTACATGCTCTCTACTATGACATTGGGCATCGGCCTTGGCAGACGACGTTGATGGCATTTCAGCGTCTCGGCCATGACTACTGGCAGCAGCTTCAGCACGAGGTGGAAGTGGATCTTGATCTTTCCCTATTTTACCCTCCACATTTTTGTTCTCCATTTTTTAATGTGTGGAATTATATGCCAGTATCAATAGCAATGGCCTACTACTATATATACTGCGCACAACTGAAATGCACCACAGGTATGGATGGATAGTATACTTGACGACACAGAGGTAGGTAGAGCAGTGGCCTACTGTACCGTACTGCTATATATTATATACTGGTGGTCAGCAAACTGCAAAACTGAAATGCACCACAGGTATGGATGGATAGTATACTTGACGACACAGAGGTAGGTAGAGCAGTGGCCTAATGTACCGTACTGCTATATATTATATACTGGTGGTCAGCAAACTGTGCAAAACTGAAATGCACCACAGGTATGGATGGATAGTATACTTGACAACACAGAGGTAGGTAGAGCAGTGGCCTACTGTACCGTACTGCTATATATTATATACTGGTGGTCAGCAAACTGTGCAAAACTGAAATGCACCACAGGTATGGATGGATAGTATACTTGACGTCACAGAGGTAGGTAGAGCAGTGGCCTACTGTACCGTACTGCTATATATTATATACTGGTGGTCAGCAAACTGTGCAAAACTGAAATGCACCACAGGTATGGATGGATAGTATACTTGACGACACAGAGGTAGGTAGAGCAGTGGCCTTCTGTACCATACTCCTATATATTATATACTGGTAGTCAGAAAAATTATGCACTGTACTCCTACTATATACTACAATGCAGCACAGATATAGAGCATTTTTCAGGCAGAGAACGTATAATACTGGTGGTCACTGGTCAGCAAAACTCTGTAGTGTACTCCTCCTATATAATACTGCTGGTCCCCAGTACCCACAATAAAGCAGTGTGAGCACAGATATATGCAGCACACTGAGCACAGATATGGAGCGTTTTTCAGGCAGAGAACGTATAATACTGGTGGTCACTGGTCAGCAAAACTCTTCACTGTACTCCTCCTATATAATACTGCTGGTCCCCAGTCCCCACAATAAAGCAGTGTGAGCACAGATATATGCAGCACACTGAGCACAGATATGGAGCGTTTTTCAGGCAGAGAACGTATAATACTGGTGGTCACTGGTCAGCAAAACTCTTCACTGTACTCCTCCTATATAATACTGCTGGTCCCCAGTCCCCACAATAAAGCAGTGTGAGCACAGATATATGCAGCACACTGAGCACAGATATGGAGCGTTTTTCAGGCAGAGAACGTATAATACTGGTGGTCACTGGTCAGCAAAACTCTTCACTGTACTCCTCCTATATAATACTGCTGGTCCCCAGTCTCCACAATAAAGCAGTGTGAGCACAGATATATGCAGCACACTGAGCACAGATATGGAGCGTTTTTCAGGCAGAGAACGTATAATACTGGTGGTCACTGTTCAGCAAAACTCTGCACTGTACTCCTCTTATAATACTGCTGGTCCCCAGAATAAAGATATTTGCAGCCCCCTGAAAGTTCTGAAACAAAGTGAGAGGACGCCAGCCACGTCCTCTCACTATCATTTCCAATGCATGAGTGAAAAATGGCGGCGACGCGCAGCTCCTTATATAGAATCCGAATCTCGCGAGAATCCGGCAGCGGGATGATGACGTTCGGGCGCGCTCGGGTTAACCGAGCAATACTGGAGTATCCGAGTATGCCTCGGACCCGTGTAAAATGGGTGAAGTTCGGGGGGGTTCGGATTCCAAGGAACCGAACCCGCTCATCACTATGGATGACCCAGTATAAGAAAATAAATATCTAAGGACTTCCGTACTGGTGTTTCTGTAAAGATACCTCTATGAGAGGAAACTACTTCACTTAGGTTTGCGTATGATATGCCTGCTTAAATATTTGAATATATTTACCCTGAAAGCAGGGCCGGCCCAAGCTTATTTTTTTTAGTAAGAAAAAATCTATTTTGGCGCCCCTTCATGGGATAAAAGGGGTGTGGTCTTACAAGAAAGGGGTGTGGCTACACAATTGTACTCCCCGTGGTACAGGGTGATAGTGGGTGACAGGAAGATAATAGATTACTGGTGAGGCAGGGGTGACAGGGAGATAATGGGTGACTGAGGCAGGGTGACATTGAGATAGTGGATGACTGATGTCCCAGTGCCAGATACACATGTCCCCACAGCGCCAGATATACCCCCAGTGCAGATACACATATCCCCACAGTGCCAGCTATGCCCCCAGTGCAGATACACATATCCCCACAGTGCCAGCTATGCCCCCAGTGCAGATACACATATCCCCACAGTGCCAGATATGCCCCCAGTGCAGATACACATATCCCCACAGTGCCAGCTATGCCCCCAGTGCAGATACACATATCCCCACAGTGCCAGCTATGCCCCCAGTGCAGATACACATATCCCCACAGTGCTAGCTATGCCCCCAGTGCAGATACACATATCCCCACAGTGCCAGCTATGCCCCCAGTGCAGATACACATATCCCCACAGTGCCAGCTATGCCCCAGTGCAGATACACATATCCCCACAGTGCTAGCTATGCCCCCAGTGCAGATACACATATCTCCACAGTGCCAGCTATGCCCCCAGTGCAGATACACATATCCCAACAGTGCCAGCTATGCCACCAGTGCCGATACATATATCCCACAGTGCCAGATATGCCCCCAGTGCAGATACACATGCCCCCACTGTGCCAGATATGCCCCCCAGTGCAGTGCAGATACACATGCCCCCACAGTGCCAGATATGCCACCACAGTGCCTCCCACAGTGCCAGATATGCCCCCAGTGCAGATACATATGCCCCCACAGTGCCTTCCACAGTGCCAGATATGCCCCCAGTGCTGCTACACATGCCCCCACAGTGCCAGATATGCCCCCAGTGCTGCTACACATGCCCCCACAGTGCCAGATATGCCCACAGTGCAGATACATATGCCCCCACAGTGCCTTCCACAGTGCCAGATATGCCCCCAGTGCTGCTACACATGCCCCCACAGTGCCAGATATGCCCCCAGTGCTGCTACACATGCCCCCACAGTGCCAGATATGCCCACAGTGCTGATACACATGCCCCACAGTGCCTCCCACAGCGCCAGATATGCCCCCAGTGCTGATACATGTCCCCACAGTGCTGATACACAGCGCCAGATATGCCCCCAGTGCTGCTACACATGCCCCCACAGTGCCAGATATGCCCCAAGTGCAGATACACATGCCCCCACAGTGTCTCCCACAGTGCCAGATATGCCCCCACAGTGCCAGATATGCCCCCAGTGCTGCTACACATGCCCCCACAATGCCAGATATGCCCACATTGCTGATACACGTCCCCACATTGCCTCCCACAGCGCCAGATATGCCCCCAGTGCTGTTACATTTCCCAACAGTTCCTCCCACAGCGCCAGATATGCCCCCAGTGCTGATACATGTCCCTACAGTGCCTCCCACAGCGCCAGATATGCCCCCAGTGCTGCTACACATACCCCCACAGTGCCTCCCACAGTGCCAGATATGCCCCCACAGTGCCAGATATGCCCACAGTGCTGCTACACATGCCCCCACAGTGCCAGATATGCCCACAGTGCTGATACACATCCCCACAGTGCCTCCCACAGCACCAGATATGCCCCCAGTGCAGATACACATGCCCCCACAGTGCCTCCCACAGTGCCAGATATGCCCCCACAGCACCAGATATGCCCCCAGTGCTGATACATGCCCCCACAGTGCTGATACATGCCCCCACAGTGCCAGATATGCCCCCACAGCGCCAGATATGCCCCAGTGCTGATACATGCCCCTACAGTGCCTCCCACAGCGCCAGATATGCCCCCAGTGTTGATACACATGCCCCCACCGTGCCTCCCACAGTGCCAGATATGCCCCCACAGCGCCAAATATGCCCCCAGTGTTGATACATGTCCCGACAGTGCCTCCTCCCCTGAAAAAAAAAAAGTGCTGCTCACCTGCTACTGCTGCTGCTGCTGTGAGGGGAGGAGAAGGCAGCGCGCGCCTTTCGTACCCCTCCGTCTCCAGCGGCGGTATGTATCTGAAACTCGGTGCCGGCCCGTGAGCCAATCAGAGCTCGCCGTCCGGCAGCCAATCAGGAACCTCAGCTGCCGGTCCGCGAGCTCTGATTGGCTCACGGCCCGGCGCCGAATTTCAGATACACACCGCTGCTGGAGACGTCAGTGTGCGTCGGGGAGCGGTGGCCGGGAGCAGGTCGAGCCGCTTGCTAGCCACCGCTGCTGTAGAGAGTGAGTCACTGTGACTCACTCTCTGCAGCAGCGCCTTCTACGGCCCGGCGCTCAACGCGGCTGCGTTGCCCGCGTATGCGTCGGTCCGGCCCTGCCTGAAAGATATACCGATTTGGAGTCCACCATCCCTTTATCTGAAATAGCCATTTATAAGAAACCTACGTACTACAATGCGAAAGGCAAGTCAGATGCTTGGTTGCATAGGGAGAGGAATCAGTAGCAGGAAAAAAGAAGTGATAATGTCACTGTTTAGGTCATTGGTGCGGCCCCATCTGGAATACTGTGTCCAGTTCTGGAGACCATATCTCCAGAAGGATATAAATACATTAGAGAGTGTACAAAGAAGGGCAACTAAAATGGTGCATGGCCTACATCACAAAACTTACCCGAAAAGGCTAAAAGATCTTAATATGTATAGTTTGGAGGAGAGAAGGGAAAATATACCAAGGGTTTTAACAAAGTTCACGAGGGAAACAGTCTTCAAAGGAAGAGAAGTATTAGAACTCGAGGACATACACTGAAACTGGAAAGTGGCAGGTTCAGGGGAAATTTAAGGAAAAATTACTTCACAGAAAGGGTAGTGGATAAGGGGAATAGCCTCCCATCAGAGGTGGTAGAGGCTAAGACTATAGAGCAATTTAAACATGCTTGGGATAGGCATATGAATATCCTTACAAAGAATTAAGGTTCAGAAAGGGTTCAGATTGCCTAAAGGATAAAAAAAATGGGCAGACTAGATGGGCCAAGTGGTTCTTATCTGCCGTCAAATTCTATGTTTCTACGTTTAATATATACACATTTTTCAAAAAAGTAGACAGTAATAGCGATTTAGAATTCTCAACCTCCCACCTTCCATCATGAACAATAAATATTCCATTCTCCCAATTTTCCTGTTTACAATACAAAACAATACAACAACACTTACCTAATAAAAATCACCCAGTGAGCCAGGCTGCGTGCACCTTGTGCAGGATGCCAGGTAGCTGACGTCACAGAACTGTGACAGGCGCTTGTCTGCACCAGTTCCAGTCCCCGCGTCACCTAGCAACCAAAGAAACATAAACACATAATGCCATCACCAAGGAAGGAAAGAAGCAGCGTTATAGAATCTCTATAGATATTAATGAAAAAATGCTAGTTGTATGCAGACAAGCGCCCGTCGCAGTTCTGTGACGTCAGCTACCTGGCGTCCTGCACGAGGTGCACACAGCCTGGTTCACTGGGTGATTTCTATTTAGGTAAGTGTTGTTGTATTGTTCAAATTGTTCTGACAAAAGTTTAGGTTATTTAACTGAAACGTTGACAATCTCCTGTTGGTGCTAGTCGCATAATTTAGTTTGCTTAATAGAAACCCGTGAGTGCCACCACAGAACTTGGTCCCCACCATTGCGGACATCGCGAAAGGCACCTGGGCATCTACGACGGTTGATTAGATGGAGTGTCGGCTGTTTACTTGTTGTGTGTGTGTGTGTGTGTGTGTGTGTGTGTGCGTGCGTGTGTGTGTGTGTGTGTGTGTTTTTTCCTTCTCCATTACATATACTTTGAGAACATTACTCATTGAAGATCCATGTACAACCACTGCAGGCTGAGAAGTGTAGGCCCAGATTCCAAAAGTATTTATGGGAGAATTCCAGATATGATCTTTTAGCATATACGTATTGTATGATATTCACCTTTTATGTTATAGTGAGCGCTATTTTGACTGTGTCCCCTTCTTTTATGTATGGTGTATTTATATATATGGTGGGTGACATACTGTGTAAACAGTCTGAATTACCGCTCCTAGTGTGCGCAGTGTTTGATCCTTTTTTTTGTGTGCCCTTTCCCAGGCTATCTCGTGTGCCTCCTTCTGAGGTAGGTTATGAGAAAGTAGCATTTGATAGATGGATGGAAAAAAGTCCTCTGGTTGTCTGGGAACGCCAGGGCCTAATCCACCAATGGGCTGATTAGGCTGCAGCCTGGAACGCTGGGTTCTGGGGGGGTGCAAACCTGCACAATAGATTAAATTAGAGATGAGCGCCTGAAATTTTTCGGGTTTTGTGTTTTGGTTTTGGGTTCGGTTCCGCGGCCGTGTTTTGGGTTCGAACGCGTTTTGGCAAAACCTCACCGAATTTTTTTTGTCGGATTCGGGTGTGTTTTGGATTCGGGTGTTTTTTTCAAAAAACACTAAAAAACAGCTTAAATCATAGAATTTGGGGGTCATTTTGATCCCAAAGTATTATTAACCTCAAAAACCATAATTTCCACTCATTTTCAGTCTATTCTGAATACCTCACACCTCACAATATTATTTTTAGTCCTAAAATTTGCACCGAGGTCGCTGTGTGAGTAAGATAAGCGACCCTAGTGGCCGACACAAACACCGGGCCCATCTAGGAGTGGCACTGCAGTGTCACGCAGGATGTCCCTTCCAAAAAACCCTCCCCAAACAGCACATGACGCAAAGAAAAAAAGAGGCGCAATGAGGTAGCTGTGTGAGTAAGATTAGCGACCCTAGTGGCCGACACAAACACCGGGCCCATCTAGGAGTGGCACTGCAGTGTCACGCAGGATGGCCCTTCCAAAAAACCCTCCCCAAACAGCACATGACGCAAAGAAAAAAAGAGGCGCAATGAGGTAGCTGTGTGAGTAAGATTAGCGACCCTAGTGGCCGACACAAACACCGGGCCCATCTAGGAGTGGCACTGCAGTGTCACGCAGGATGTCCCTTCCAAAAAACCCTCCCCAAACAGCACATGACGCAAAGAAAAAAAGAGGCGCAATGAGGTAGCTGACTGTGTGAGTAAGATTAGCGACCCTAGTGGCCGACACAAACACCGGGCCCATCTAGGAGTGGCACTGCAGTGTCACGCAGGATGTCCCTTCCAAAAAAACCTCCCCAATCAGCACATGATGCAAAGAAAAAGAAAAGAAAAAAGAGGTGCAAGATGGAATTGTCCTTGGGCCCTCCCACCCACCCTTATGTTGTATAAACAAAACAGGACATGCACACTTTAACCAACCCATCATTTCAGTGACAGGGTCTGCCACACGACTGTGACTGATATGACGGGTTGGTTTGGACCCCCCCCAAAAAAGAAGCAATTAATCTCTCCTTGCACAAACTGGCTCTACAGAGGCAAGATGTCCACCTCATCTTCACCCTCCGATATATCACCGTGTACATCCCCCTCCTCACAGATTATCAATTCGTCCCCACTGGAATCCACCATCTCAGCTCCCTGTGTACTTTGTGGAGGCAATTGCTGCTGGTCAATGTCTCCGCGGAGGAATTGATTATAATTCATTTTAATGAACATCATCTTCTCCACATTTTCTGGATGTAACCTCGTACGCCGATTGCTGACAAGGTGAGCGGCGGCACTAAACACTCTTTCGGAGTACACACTTGTGGGAGGGCAACTTAGGTAGAATAAAGCCAGTTTGTGCAAGGGCCTCCAAATTGCCTCTTTTTCCTGCCAGTATAAGTACGGACTGTGTGACGTGCCTACTTGGATGCGGTCACTCATATAATCCTCCACCATTCTATCAATGTTGAGAGAATCATATGCAGTGACAGTAGACGACATGTCCGTAATCGTTGTCAGGTCCTTCAGTCCGGACCTGATGTCAGCATCAGCAGTCGCTCCAGACTGCCCTGCATCACCGCCAGCGGGTGGGCTCGGAATTCTGAGCCTTTTCCTCGCACCCCCAGTTGCGGGAGAATGTGAAGGAGGAGATGTTGACAGGTCGCGTTCCGCTTGACTTGACAATTTTGTCACCAGCAGGTCTTTCAACCCCAGCAGACTTGTGTCTGCCGGAAAGAGAGATCCAAGGTAGGCTTTAAATCTAGGATCGAGCACGGTGGCCAAAATGTAGTGCTCTGATTTCAACAGATTGACCACCCGTGAATCCTTGTTAAGCGAATTAAGGGCTGCATCCACAAGTCCCACATGCCTAGCGGAATCGCTCCCTTTTAGCTCCTTCTTCAATGCCTCCGGCTTCTTCTGCAAAAGCCTGATGAGGGGAATGACCTGACTCAGGCTGGCAGTGTCTGAACTGACTTCACGTGTGGCAAGTTCAAAGGGCATCAGAACCTTGCACAACGTTGAAATCATTCTCCACTGCACTTGAGACAGGTGCATTCCACCTCCTATATCGTGCTCAATTGTATAGGCTTGAATGGCCTTTTGCTGCTCCTCCAACCTCTGAAGCATATAGAGGGTTGAATTCCACCTCGTTACCACTTCTTGCTTCAGATGATGGCAGGGCAGGTTCAGTAGTTTTTGGTGGTGCTCCAGTCTTCTGTACGTGGTGCCTGTACGCCGAAAGTGTCCCGCAATTTTTCTGGCCACCGACAGCATCTCTTGCACGCCCCTGTCGTTTTTTAAAAAATTCTGCACCACCAAATTCAAGGTATGTGCAAAACATGGGACGTGCTGGAATTTGCCCATATTTAATGCACACACAATATTGCTGGCGTTGTCCGATGCCACAAATCCACAGGAGAGTCCAATTGGGGTAAGCCATTCCGCGATGATCTTCCTCAGTTGCCGTAAGAGGTTTTCAGCTGTGTGCGTATTCTGGAAACCGGTGATACAAAGCGTAGCCTGCCTAGGAAAGAGTTGGCGTTTGCGAGATGCTGCTACTGGTGCCGCCGCTGCTGTTCTTGCGGCGGGAGTCCATACATCTACCCAGTGGGCTGTCACAGTCATATAGTCCTGACCCTGCCCTGCTCCACTTGTCCACATGTCCGTGGTTAAGTGGACATTGGGTACAGCTGCATTTTTTAGGACACTGGTGACTCTTTTTCTGAGGTCTGTGTACATTGTCGGTATCGCCTGCCTAGAGAAATGGAACCTAGATGGTATTTGGTACCGGGGACACAGTACCTCCAACAAGTCTCTAGTTGGCTCTGCAGTAATGATGGATACCGGAACCACGTTTCTCACCACCCAGGATGCCAAGGCCTCAGTTATCCGCTTTGCAGTAGGATGACTGCTGTGATATTTCATCTTCCTCGCAAAGGACTGTTGAACAGTCAATTGCTTACTGGAAGTAGTACAAGTGGGCTTACGACTTCCCCTCTGGGATGACCATCGACTCCCAGCGGCAACAACAGCAGCGCCAGCAGCAGTAGGCGTTACACGCAAGGATGCATCGGAGGAATCCCAGGCAGGAGAGGACTCGTCAGAATTGCCAGTGACATGGCCTGCAGGACTATTGGCATTCCTGGGGAAGGAGGAAATTGACACTGAGGGAGTTGGTGGGGTGGTTTGCGTGAGCTTGGTTACAAGAGGAAGGGATTTACTGGTCAGTGGACTGCTTCCGCTGTCACCCAAAGTTTTTGAACTTGTCACTGACTTATTATGAATGCGCTGCAGGTGACGTATAAGGGAGGATGTTCCGAGGTGGTTAACGTCCTTACCCCTACTTATTACAGCTTGACAAAGGGAACACACGGCTTGACACCTGTTGTCCGCATTTCTGGTGAAATACCTCCACACCGAAGAGCTGATTTTTTTGGTATTTTCACCTGGCATGTCAACGGCCATATTCCTCCCACGGACAACAGGTGTCTCCCCGGGTGCCTGACTTAAACAAACCACCTCACCATCAGAATCCTCCTGGTCAATTTCCTCCCCAGCGCCAGCAACACCCATATCCTCCTCATCCTGGTGTACTTCAACACTGACATCTTCAATCTGACTATCAGGAACTGGACTGCGGGTGCTCCTTCCAGCACTTGCAGGGGGCGTGCAAATGGTGGAAGGCGCATGCTCTTCACGTACAGTGTTGGGAAGGTCAGGCATCGCAACCGACACAATTGGACTCTCCTTGTGGATTTGGGATTTCGAAGAATGCACAGTTCTTTGCTGTGCTGCTTTTGCCAGCTTGAGTCTTTTCATTTTTCTAGCGAGAGGCTGAGTGCTTCCATCCTCATGTGAAGCTGAACCACTAGCCATGAACATAGGCCAGGGCCTCAGCCGTTCCTTGCCACTCCGTGTGGTAAATGGCATATTGGCAAGTTTACGCTTCTCCTCCGACAATTTTATTTTAGGTTTTGGAGTCCTTTTTTTTCTGATATTTGGTGTTTTGGATTTGACATGCTCTGTACTATGACATTGGGCATCGGCCTTGGCAGACGACGTTGCTGGCATCTCATCGTCTCGGCCATGACTAGTGGCAGCAGCTTCAGCACGAGGTGGAAGTGGATCTTGATCTTTCCCTAATTTTGGAACCTCAACATTTTTGTTCTCCATATTTTAATAGGCACAACTAAAAGGCACCTCAGGTAAACAATGGAGATGGATACTAGTATACAATTATGGACTGCCTGCCGACTGCAGACACAGAGGTAGCCACAGCCGTGAACTACCGTACTGTACTGTGTCTGCAGCTAATATAGACTGGTTGATAAAGAGAAGATGTCTATGTAACTATGTATGTATAAAGAAGACTGAAAAAAATCCACGGTTAGGTGGTATACAATTATGGACGGACTGCCTGCCGAGTGCAGACACAGAGGTAGCCACAGCCGTGAACTACCGTACTGTACTGTGTCTGCAGCTAATATAGACTGGTTGATAAAGAGAAGATGTCTATGTAACTATGTATGTATAAAGAAGAATGAAAAAAAACCACGGTTAGGTGGTATACAATTATGGACGGACTGCCTGCCGAGTGCAGACACAGAGGTAGCCACAGCCGTGAACTACCGTACTGTACTGTGTCTGCAGCTAATATAGACTGGTTGATAAAGAGAAGATGTCTATGTAACTATGTATGTATAAAGAAGAATGAAAAAAATCCACGGTTAGGTGGTATTACAATTATGGACGGACTGCCTGCCGAGTGCAGAGACACAGAGGTAGCCACAGCCGTGAACTACCGTACTGTGTCTGCTGCGACTGGATGATAAATGATATAAAAAATATATATATATCACTACTGCAGCCGGACAGGTATATATTATATATTATATAATGACGGACCTGCTGGACACTGTCTGTCAGCAGAATGAGTTTTATTTTTATAGAATAAAAAAAAAAAACACACAAGTGAAGTCACACGATGAGTGTTTAACTTTTTCAGGCAATCACAATATAAGTATACTACTAACTATACTGGTGGTCAGTGTGGTCAGGTCACTGGTCAGTCACACTGGCAGTGGCACTCCTGCAGCAAAAGTGTGCACTGTTTAATTTTAATATAATATGTACTCCTGGCTCCTGCTATAACCTATAACTGGCACTGCAGTAGTGCTCCCCAGTCTCCCCCACAATTATAAGCTGTGTGAGCTGAGCAGTCAGACAGATATATAATATATATAGATGATGCAGCACACTGGCCTGAGCCTGAGCAGTGCACACAGATATGGTATGTGACTGACTGAGTCACTGTGTGTATCGCTTTTTTCAGGCAGAGAACGGATATATTAAATAAACTGCACTGTGTGTCTGGTGGTCACTCACTATATAATATATTATGTACTCCTGGCTCCTGCTATAACCTATAACTGGCACTGCAGTAGTGCTCCCCAGTCTCCCCCACAATTATAAGCTGTGTGAGCTGAGCAGTCAGACAGATATATATAATATTATATATAGATAATAGATGATGCAGCACACTGACCTGAGCCTGAGCAGTGCACACAGATATGGTATGTGACTGACTGAGTCACTGTGTGTATCGCTTTTTTCAGGCAGAGAACGGATATATTAAATAAACTGCACTGTGTGTCTGGTGGTCACTCACTATATAATATATTATGTACTCCTGGCTCCTGCTATAACCTATAACTGGCACTGCAGTAGTGCTCCCCAGTCTCCCCCACAATTATAAGCTGTGTGAGCTGAGCAGTCAGACAGATATATATAATATTATATATAGATAATAGATGATGCAGCACACTGGCCTGAGCCTGAGCAGTGCACACAGATATGGTATGTGACTGACTGAGTCACTGTGTGTATCGCTTTTTTCAGGCAGAGAACGGATATATTAAATAAACTGCACTGTGTGTCTGGTGGTCACTCACTATATAATATATTATGTACTCCTGGCTCCTGCTATAACCTATAACTGGCACTGCAGTAGTGCTCCCCAGTCTCCCCCACAATTATAAGCTGTGTGAGCTGAGCAGTCAGACAGATATATATAATATTATATATAGATAATAGATGATGCAGCACACTGGCCTGAGCCTGAGCAGTGCACACAGATATGGTATGTGACTGAGTCACTGTGTGCTGTGTATCGCTTTTTTCAGGCAGAGAACGGATTATAAAGTAAACTGCACTGTCCTCACTAGTAAACTCTCTCCACTCAGTCTCTACACTTCTACAGTAACAGTACTCCTCCTAGTCAGCTCCAGTAAATCTCTCTCAGTCTCTTATAATCTAAATGGAGAGGACGCCAGCCACGTCCTCTCCCTATCAATCTCAATGCACGTGTGAAAATGGCGGCGACGCGCGGCTCCTTATATAGAATCCGAGTCTCGCGATAGAATCCGAGCCTCGCGAGAATCCGACAGCGTCATGATGACGTTCGGGCGCACTCGGGTTAACCGAGCAAGGCGGGAAGATCCGAGTCGCTCGGACCCGTGAAAAAAAACATGAAGTTCTGGCGGGTTCGGATTCAGAGAAACCGAACCCGCTCATCTCTAGATTAAATAGGTTTATTTTTTTTTGTTACTGTGCGATTCTGCAGCAATGCAGCTGCGCATATTGCCGTCACCATAATTGTCTGTGCTACTCACCCACTCACTGCTGCAGACAGTATGCAGTGCAGCAATGGCTGATTCAGTCATCATCATTGCTGAGAACTGCCTGAGCCGCAGCGTATTCTGCATCTGGCCCCTCCTTACTCCGTCCTGTTTTGCTGCTGCGCGATGACAGAGAATCTGACCTGCACAGTAGGCATTCCATTCCAGGACGCTGAAATGGCCATCAGGGTGCCATTCTCAGCAGCAGAGTATGGTGCATCAAAAGGCCTGATCAACCAATAGGCTGACTGCTTGTCGGACCTGGTGTGTCCCATCCCCCCGAGACTAACTGAGAGTGACTGTATCACAGTCCTGACTCCAGTCCTTTAGGTAACACTTTATTATTATGGGGACCCAGGGTGGGGGCTTTCTGGCTTGGTGCATATTATTAGTGGAGGGGAAGGGTAGCTGGACAATATTATTACTGGGGAAGTGGGGGCTGTCTGGTGCATCATATTATGGGGTGGTGGGAAAAGAGGAGGATCTGGGATCATATAGCGGAGTCTGTGTGGAGCAATATTATCATTGGGGAAGGCATTTGGGAGCGTAGGAAGGTATGACTGGAGCATATTACTATAGAGGTTCTGAAGTATATAAAAGGGGTGGGGGTTTTCTGGGGGAGTGGGGAGTCTGGGAGCATAGTATATGTTTCTATAGAATAAAAAAAAATTACAATTTGTATCAGCAAACAATAATTGAATCTGTGGTCAATTCTGACACATAATTACCGTTTTGTAGCTGAATATGAGCAAAAGAAAATTGGTGGTGGGGAAAGGGGGGGCAGCCACTTCTGTATTAGCAAAGGGCGGCTGGAACCCTTATTCAGGCCCTGGGGAACGCCTACAGAGAATCTCAAATGGAGATCAAGAAAGTGTCGTTTTTAAATAAAGAATGATGAAAATATCGTATCTGCAGGTATTGATGAAAACTTTGTGTGGGGGGGAGAATTGGGATTAGAGATGAGCGGGTTCAGTTCCCTGAGAACCGAACCCCCCCTGAACATCACACTCCGAGACTGTATCCGAGTCCGGCTCGGGACTTCCCGCCAGACTCGGAAACTAGAACAAGGCAAAATGTCATCTTCCCGCTGTTGGAATCTTGCAGGTTTTGGATCCATTATAAACAGCCACGCGTTGCTGCCATTTTCACTCCGGACCTCTGTCTCTCTCTGTGGGTGGTGGCATCAGGTGGGATTATTGTGTGCTCTATAGGAGTGCTGTTGCAGTCACTGTTGTGTACCTGTGCTGTGTTAGGGGTGCTGTCCTGGCTGTCCTGGCAGTCACTGGCTGCCACTGGTGTTTCATGTGATGCAGCTGTACATGGTTGTTACTGTCCTGGCTGTCACTGTGTTTTACAGGGTGCAGGGGCACTGTCCTCCTGTATGCTGGAAAATATAGGAGTGCTGCTGGCCCTGTATGCTATAAAAATTCAGGGGTGAAGTTGTTTAAAATTAAAAGCACACTGCTGTATGCTGTAAAATATAGGGGTGTTGCAGTTCAAATAACATTACACTGGTCCTGTATGTTGTAAAAATTCAGGGGTGCAGTTGCTAAAAATTAAAAGCACACTGCTCCTGTATGCTGTAAAATATTGGGGTGATGCTGGCCCTGTATGCTATAAAAATTCAGGGGTTCAGTTGTTAAAAATTAAAAGGACACTGCTGTATTCTGTAAAATATAGGCGTGTTCCCGTGTTGCTGTTCAAATAAAATTACACTTGCCCTGTATGCTATAAAAATTCAGGGGTGCAGTGAAAATCAATGTACAGTGGCCCTGTCTTGTATGCTGTAATAATTCTAAGGTGCAGTGAAAATCAATGTACACTGGTCCTGTTTTGTATGCTGTAATTATTCTAGGGTGCAGTGAAAATCAATGTATACTGGCCCTGTCTTGTATGCTGTAAGTTTTCTCGGGTGCAGTGGAAAATCAATGAAAATGGGCCCTGTCTTATATAGAGATGAGCGGGTTCGGTTCCTCTGAATCCGAACCCGCCCGAACTTCAGGTTTTTTACACGGGTCCGAGCAGGCTCGGATCTTCCCGCCTTGCTCGGCTAACCCGAGCGCGCCCGAACGTCATCATCACGCTGTCGGATTCTCGCGAGGCTCGGATTCTATCGCGAGACTCGGATTCTATATAAGGAGCCGCGCGTCGCCGCCATTTTCACACGTGCATTGAGAGTCATAGGGAGAGGACGTGGCTGGCGTCCTCTCCGTTTAGAGAAGAGAGAGAGACAGTATTTTGGGGAGCATTATTAGGAGGAGTACTACTATACTGTATACTACTATACTACTTGCTGAAGTGATATTTATAGATTAGATAATAGATAGTGTGACTGTAAGTGTATTATCTGACTTGTGGGGGAGACACTGACAGTGGGGAGCAGTTAGAGTCTGAGAGCAGGACTCAGGAGTACATATAACGTACAGTGCACACTTTTGCTGCCAGAGTCAGTGCCACACTGCCATTGTTGTGACCACACTGACCACCAGTATAATAATATATTTTGTGATTGTCTGCTTAGGCCTCGGAGTACTAGTTGCAAGTTGCAACGTGACCTGAAGTGACCACCAGTTTAATAATCAATCACCACCAGTTTAATATATATATATATATATATATATATATATAATTGTATATAATATATATATATATAATATTGTATACCACCTACCCGTGGTTTTTTTTTTTTCATTCTTCTTTATACATACTACTATAGTAGCTTACTGTAGCAGTCTGCGGTGCTGTGCTGACCTGACAGTGTCCAGCAGGTCCGTCATCAGTCATTACATAATAAATATATATAGTACCTGTCCGGCTGCAGTACTAGTGATATTATATTGATTTCATCTCATTATCAATAATTTATCATCCAGTCTAGACTCTATATTAGCAGCAGACACAGTACGTTAGTCCACGGCTGTAGCTACCTCTGTGTCGGCACTCGGCAGTCCATCCATAATTGTATACCACCTACCCGTGGTTTTTTTTTTTCTTTCTTCTTTGTACATACTACTATAGAGTATAGTAGCTTACTGTAGCAGTCTGCGGTGCTGCTGAGCTGACAGTGTCCAGCAGATCCGTCATCAGTCATCATTACCTAATAAATATATTATCTACCTGTCCGGCTGCAGTACTAGTGATATTATATATACATACATATTGTTAGGCGCCGAGGGTCCGCCCGTCAGTGCGGCCCGGCGCCTAGCAACTAGGGACGCCGCATGCGGACAGCCGCCGGCTCCCTAGCAACGCTAGACGCCGGGCGCACGGAGCCGCTCAGACCCTAGCAACGGGGACGCCACTGTCGGACCGCGTTCCCCGTTGCTGGGTCTAGATTAATCACCTCATTGGTATCCTGGCCGTGCAGCATGCAGCTGCACGGCATGATTGTTAATTACCCTGTCTGGCTCCTGATTGGAGAGCTCCCAGTTAAAAGCACTCTCTGGACTTCTCACAGACGCCGGTAATAGCTTCCTGTTTGCTGTGTCTGTTGCAGAGAGTTTTCCAGTCCTGTCTATCCGGTCGTTCCTGTCCTCAGTGGTCCAATACTCGGAAGTTGTCATCTTTTCCTGGAGTCCTGACCGAGCACCTTTAACATCCTGTGGTGTTCGTGAGTCGCGGCGTAGCCGTGTGTTGCGGCTTGACCGCTTACTATTTATTATTTGGTTTTATTGTGTTTCGGAGCTTTTGCGGAGGATTCCGCTCCCACAAATCCACTCTGGTATCCAGCGGTGCTGGATAGGAGTAACGGATTCGTGGATTTTTGGTTGTCCTTTTCCCTGGCGGTTTGTCCGCACATACTTCTGGTTTAAGTTAGTTAGCTTGTAGCCCCTGGCCTGGTTGCTTAGTCAGAGGGCCCCTTGTTATCACCCTGTCTCGGATTTCCCTTTGTCTCCCATTAAGACCTGAGGGGGCATCGGAGTTGGGCAGACATAATCCGCCCTTCAAACGCGGCTGCCATGGGCTCAAGCAACCATAGTCTCGCAGGGGATTTCTGATAACACGGGCGAGACAACGGAGTTAGGGCGCCAGGGGTTACTAGGCTTTCCTGCTCCCGTATCCAGCATTCCATTCCAGTACTCTGACCTCCGTCATAAGATCTCCTCTGGTCAGACGTACTGGTATCATAACATTATTACCGGCCAGACTAAAATTTAAAATTAAACAGGGTTTGATTTTTTTCCCTTATTTCGGTTTGGAAGATTTGTCGGCCTCATGAATCCCACTGGTGTAGGGCCAAATCCTGGCCAGCTTCTAGTTAGTCAGATTCAAGAACTTACTCAGATGGTTCAGGATCTATCCCTTCGGGTGAGGTCACAGGAAGATCTGTTACGGACTTCCCCGAGGGTCGTTCCTGAACCAAAAATGCATTTGCCTGACCGTTTTTCTGGGGATAGAAAGCAGTTTTTTAATTTTAAAGAGTCTTGTAAACTTTATTTTCGTTTAAGACCAGTCTCCTCAGGTACGGAATCTCAGCGGGTCGGAATTATTATTTCTTTACTTCAGGGGGATCCCCAGACCTGGGCTTTTGGTTTAAGAACAGACGATCCGGCATTGTTGTCTGTAGACGCCTTTCTGGGGTCTTTAGGGCTATTGTATGATGACCCTGATAGAGAGGCATCCGCCGAGAGTCATTTGCGTGCTCTCAGACAGGGTAAGAATCCCGCAGAGATTTATTGTACTGAGTTTCGCCGTTGGTCGAACGACTGTGGATGGAATGACCCAGCCCTGCGCAGTCAGTTTCGCCTCGGCTTATCTGAGTCTATAAAAGACAGTCTCCTTCAGTATCCCGCTCCTGAGACTCTTGATAAACTCATGGAGCTTTCTATTAAGATTGATCGTCGTCTCAGAGAGCGGAGGGCTGAAAAAGGAGCATCTGTCGGGTCTACTCCTGGTGTTTTTTTCCATTCCTGTGGACATAGAGGAGCCCATGCAGATAGGTCTCTCCAAGCTGTCTCCTGAAGAAAGAACCAGAAGGCAAAATTCTGGTCTTTGTTTGTACTGTGGGAGTAAGGGACATTTTGCCCGTAATTGTCCGAACAAGTCGGGAAACGCCTCGACCAAGTGAATTGTGAGGGGGTTCACTTTGGTCTGCAGCTTATCTCCTCAAATAATTCACTGTTAGTCCCAGCTAAAGTTTCCTTTGGCAGCCTCCGTTCCTCGGTGTCGGCTTTTGTTGACAGTGGAGCTGCAGGGAACTTTATGGACTTAACGTGGGCCAAGGCCTTAGGTATTCCTCAGTTAGCCTTGGGTAGGTGTATCACCATGCATGGTTTAGATGGGAGTCCCTTGTCCAATGGGGTTATTTCTCTCTGTACACCTCCTGTACTATTTTCGGTAGGAGCTCTTCATTCCGAAAAAATTGAATTTTTCCTTACCCATTGCCCAGCAGTTCCAGTGGTTCTGGGTCACCCTTGGCTGGCCTTTCATAATCCCATCATTGATTGGCAGTCGGGGGAGATCTCACAATGGGGTACCATCTGTAATAAGGAATGTATTACGCTTCCCATCAGAATAGCTGCTGTCATTCCCGCACCCATTCCTGTGGAATACCAGGATTTTGTTGATGTATTTTCCAAGGGCAATGCGGACATTCTGCCTCCCCATCGGCCTTATGATTGTGCTATTGAGCTAATTCCTGGTGCCACTTTGCCTAAGGGAAGGTTATATGCATTGTCCGGACCAGAAACTGTGGCCATGAATGAATATGTTAAAGAAAGCCTAGGGAAAGGATTTATCAGGCCATCTAAATCCCCTTTAAGTGCAGGCTTCTTCTTTGTGGAGAAGAAGGATGGATCACTCAGACCTTGCATTGACTTTAGAGCCTTGAATAAAATCTCAGTAAAAAATACTTACCCTTTGCCGCTGATTTCTGTCCTCTTTGATCAGCTACGTTCGGCTGTGATTTTTTCTAAGATTGACCTGAGAGGAGCATATAACCTCATCCGAATCAAGTCAGGGGATGAGTGGAAAACGGCATTCAGTACTCAGTCGGGTCACTATGAGTATCTGGTTATGCCATTCGGCCTGTCTAACGCTCCGGCAGTTTTCCAGGATCTCATTAACGATGTGCTCCGTGATTTTCTTGGAAGATTCGTAGTAGTCTATTTAGACGATATCTTGATATATTCTGACTCTATTGAACAACACGTTACCCAGGTGCGTCAGGTTCTAAAAAAATTACGTGAAAATCACCTATATGCCAAGCTGGAGAAGTGTGAATTTCATGTCACGGAGGTATCCTTTTAAGGGTACATTATTTCCCCTCGGGGATTCTGTATGGAACCGAAGAAGCTCCAAGCCATCCTTAGTTGGGCGCAACCCACCAACTTAAAAGCAATTCAGCGCTTTTTAGGGTTTGCGAATTATTATAGAAGATTTATTCACTCTTTCTCCGACCTAGTTGCTCCCATTGTGGCACTGACTAAGAAGGGAGCGGATCCAACCAACTGGTCACGTGAAGCTGAGTTATCTTTTCAGGCCTTGAAACAAGCCTTTGTCTCAGCCCCAGTCCTCAGACATCCCAACCCAGAATTGCCTTTCATTGTTGAGGTTGATGCCTCGGAGGTTGGAGTAGGGGCTATCCTATCTCAGAAGGATCCGGATTCTCTAGAATTACATCCTTGTGCCTTTATGTCCAGGAAATTCTCATCTGCTGAATCCAACTACGATGTTGGTAACCGGGAATTACTGGCTATTAAATGGGCTTTCGAGGAGTGGAGGCATTGGCTTGAGGGAGCAACACATACCATTTCAGTTTTGACTGATCACAAAAATCTTCAGTACATTGAATCAGCTAAACGGCTGAATGCCCGGCAAGCTCGTTGGGCTTTATTTTTTACTCGTTTCAAGTTTATTATCACCTTCAGGCCAGGTTCCAAGAATACCAAGGCGGATGCCCTGTCACGCAGTTTTCTTCCAGTTCATGATAACAGTCCTGTTACTCCCATACTTCCGTTTTCAGTCATTCGGGCAGGCCTCACACAAGATTTATTTACCCAGTTAAAGCAGCTTCAACATCAAGCTCCTGGAAATACTCCTGCTGGTCGTCTTTATGTCCCTGAGTTTTTGAGAGCAACTGTTTTGACGGAGTTTCATGATAGCAAAGTTGCCGGGCATCCGGTGTTCGCTAAGACTTTGGAATTAGTCTCCCGCTCAGTATGGTGGCCTGGTCTTTCCAAAGACATTAAGGAGTTTGTTTTTTCGTGTCAGGTCTGTGCACAGCATAAAGTTCCCCGTTCCTTGCCTATCGGTCAACTTATGCCCTTGAATGTTCCTCTCAGGCCATGGTCTCATATTTCCATGGATTTTGTGGTGGACCTCCCTCTGTCAGCCGGATGCCGAGTCATATGGGTGGTAGTTGACCGTTTTAGCAAGATGGCCCATTTCATTGCTCTTCCCTGATTGCCATCTGCCCAGGGATTGGCAGTTTTGTTCCTCCGCCATGTTTTCAGACTCCATGGGTTACCCACTGATATTGTTTCTGATCGGGGTCCACAATTCATTGCACAATTTTGGAAGTCTTTTTGTGCCTCTTTAAAGATGAAATTGTCTTTAACGTCTGGCTACCATCCCCAATCCAACGGGCAGACTGAGCGAGTTAATCAATCATTAAAACAATATTTGCGTTTGTACTCGGCCAAACTCCAAAATGACTGGTCCGAGTTTCTTCCGTTGGCGGAGTTTGCTTACAACAATGCCTGTCATTCCTCCACCAATGTGTCTCCATTTTTTACAGTTTTTGGTTTTCACCCCAGAGCTAATTCCTTTTTTCAACATTCCTCTGTCTCCTCACTGACCTTGACCGCTCATCTCAGACTCATTTGGAGAAAAGTGCACCTTGCTCTCAGAAAAGCGGCATTTCGGGAGAAAAATTTTTCTGACAGGCTCCGGCGGCCGTGCACTTTTAAAGTTGGAGATAGGGTGTGGTTGTCGACTCGCAATATTAGACTTCGACAAACCTCAGCCAGATTGGGCCCTAAATTTATTGGACCATTTCATATTATAAAAAAAATCAATCCAGTTGCTTTCCGGTTACGTTTACCAAGAACTCTCCGGATCGGAAATACCTTCCATTGCTCCTTGTTGAAACCATACGTTTCTTCCAGTAGATTTCCTCGGAAGATCTCTCAGGGGAAATCACCAATAGATGTACAGGGTCAGCAGGAGTTCTTGGTGGAGAAGGTTCTCGATTCCAAGTTGTCCCGGGGTCGGCTTTATTTTTTGGTACATTGGAGAGGTTATGGTCCAGAAGAAAGGTCTTGGGTCCTGGATGAGGATCTCCATGCCCCGAGGCTCAAAAAGGCATTTTTTCGAGAATTTCCTCAGAAACCTGGCCTTTGGGGTTCCTTGACCCCTCCTCAAGGGGGGGGTACTGTTAGGCGCCGAGGGTCCGCCCGTCAGTGCGGCCCGGCGCCTAGCAACTAGGGACGCCGCATGCGGACAGCCGCCGGCTCCCTAGCAACGCTAGACGCCGGGCGCACGGAGCCGCTCAGACCCTAGCAACGGGGACGCCACTGTCGGACCGCGTTCCCCGTTGCTGGGTCTAGATTAATCACCTCATTGGTATCCTGGCCGTGCAGCATGCAGCTGCACGGCATGATTGTTAATTACCCTGTCTGGCTCCTGATTGGAGAGCTCCCAGTTAAAAGCACTCTCTGGACTTCTCACAGACGCCGGTAATAGCTTCCTGTTTGCTGTGTCTGTTGCAGAGAGTTTTCCAGTCCTGTCTATCCGGTCGTTCCTGTCCTCAGTGGTCCAATACTCGGAAGTTGTCATCTTTTCCTGGAGTCCTGACCGAGCACCTTTAACATCCTGTGGTGTTCGTGAGTCGCGGCGTAGCCGTGTGTTGCGGCTTGACCGCTTACTATTTATTATTTGGTTTTATTGTGTTTCGGAGCTTTTGCGGAGGATTCCGCTCCCACAAATCCACTCTGGTATCCAGCGGTGCTGGATAGGAGTAACGGATTCGTGGATTTTTGGTTGTCCTTTTCCCTGGCGGTTTGTCCGCACATACTTCTGGTTTAAGTTAGTTAGCTTGTAGCCCCTGGCCTGGTTGCATAGTCAGAGGGCCCCTTGTTATCACCCTGTCTCGGATTTCCCTTTGTCTCCCATTAAGACCTGAGGGGGCATCGGAGTTGGGCAGACATAATCCGCCCTTCAAACGCGGCTGCCATGGGCTCAAGCAACCATAGTCTCGCAGGGGATTTCTGATAACACGGGCGAGACAACGGAGTTAGGGCGCCAGGGGTTACTAGGCTTTCCTGCTCCCGTATCCAGCATTCCATTCCAGTACTCTGACCTCCGTCATAAGATCTCCTCTGGTCAGACGTACTGGTATCATAACACATATATATATTGATTTCATCTCATTATCAATCATCCAGTCTATATTAGCAGCAGACACAGTACGTTAGTCCACGGCTGTAGCTACCTCTGTGTCGGCACTCGGCAGTCCATCCATAATTGTATACCACCTACCCGTGGTTTTTTTTTTTTCTTTCTTCTTTGTACATACTACTATAGTATAGTAGCTTACTGTAGCAGTCTGCGGTGCTGCTGAGCTGACAGTGTCCAGCAGGTCCGTCATCAGTCATCATTACCTAATAAATATATTATCTACCTGTCCGGCTGCAGTACTAGTGATATTATATATACATACATATATATATATTGATTTCATCTCATTATCAATCATCCAGTCTATATTAGCAGCAGACACAGTACGTTAGTCCACGGCTGTAGCTACCTCTGTGTCAGCACTCGGCAGTCCATCCATAATTGTATACCACCTACCCGTGTTTTTTTTTTTTCTTTCTTCTTTGTACATACTACTATAGTATAGTAGCTTACTGTAGCAGTCTGCGGTGCTGCTGAGCTGACAGTGTCCAGCAGGTCCGTCATCAGTCATCATTACCTAATAAATATATTATCTACCTGTCCGGCTGCAGTACTAGTGATATTATATATACATACATATATATATATTGATTTCATCTCATTATCATCCAGTCTATATTAGCAGCAGACACAGTACGGTAGTCCACGGCTGTAGCTACCTCTGTGTCGGCACTCGGCAGTCCATCCATAATTGTATACCACCTACCCGTGTTTTTTTTTTTTCTTTCTTCTTTGTACATACTACTATAGTATAGTAGCTTACTGTAGCAGTCTGCGGTGCTGCTGAGCTGACAGTGTCCAGAAGGTCCGTCATCAGTCATCATTACCTAATAAATATATTATCTACCTGTCCGGCTGCAGTACTAGTGATATTATATATACATACATATATATATTGATTTCATCTCATTATCAATCATCCAGTCTATATTAGCAGCAGACACAGTACGTTAGTCCACGGCTGTAGCTACCTCTGTGTCGGCACTCGGCAGTCCATCCATAATTGTATACCACCTACCCGTGGTTTTTTTTTTTTCTTTCTTCTTTGTACATACTACTATAGTATAGTAGCTTTCTGTAGCAGTCTGCGGTGCTGCTGAGCTGACAGTGTCCAGCAGGTCCGTCATCAGTCATCATTACCTAATAAATATATTATCTACCTGTCCGGCTGCAGTACTAGTGATATTATATATACATACATATATATATATTGATTTCATCTCATTATCAATTATCCAGTCTATATTAGCAGCAGACACAGTACGTTAGTCCACGGCTGTAGCTACCTCTGTGTCGGCACTCGGCAGTCCATCCATAATTGTATACCCATGTTTTTTTTTTTCTTTCTTCTTTGTACATACTACTATAGTATAGTAGCTTACTGTAGCAGTCTGCGGTGCTGCTGAGCTGACAGTGTCCAGCAGGTCTGTCATCAGTCATCATTACCTAATAAATATATTATCTACCTGTCCGGCTGCAGTACTAGTGATATTATATATACATACATATATATATATTGATTTCATCTCATTATCATCCAGTCTATATTAGCAGCAGACACAGTACGGTAGTCCACGGCTGTAGCTACCTCTGTGTCGGCACTCGGCAGTCCATCCATAAGTATACTAGTATCCATCCATCTCCATTGTTTACCTGAGGTGCCTTTTAGTCCTATTAAAATATGGAGAACAAAAATGTTGAGGTTCCAAAATTAGGGAAAGATCAAGATCCACTTCCACCTCGTGCTGAAGCTGCTGCCACTAGTCATGGCCGAGACGATGAAATGCCAGCAACGTCGTCTGCCAAGGCCGATGCCCAATGTCATAGTACAGAGCATGTCAAATCCAAAACACCAAATATCAGTAAAAAAAGGACTCCAAAACCTAAAATAAAATTGTCGGAGGAGAAGCGTAAACTTGCCAATATGCCATTTACCACACGGAGTGGCAAGGAACGGCTGAGGCCCTGGCCTATGTTCATGGCTAGTGGTTCAGCTTCACATGAGGATGGAAGAACTCAGCCTCTCGCTAGAAAACTGAAAAGACTCAAGCTGGCAAAAGCACCGCAAAGAACTGTGCGTTCTTCGAAATCCCAAATCCACAAGGCGAGTCCAATTGTGTCGGTTGCGATGCCTGACCTTCCCAACACTGGACGTGAAGAGCATGCGCCTTCCACCATTTGCACGCCCCCTGCAAGTGCTGGAAGGAGCACCCGCAGTCCAGTTCCTGATAGTCAGATTGAAGATGTCAGTGTTGAAGTACACCAGGATGAGGAGGATATGGGTGTTGCTGGCGCTGGGGAGGAAATTGACCAGGAGGATTCTGATGGTGAGGTGGTTTGTTTAAGTCAGGCACCCAGGGAGACACCTGTTGTCCGTGGGAGGAATAGGGCCATTGACATGCCAGGTCAAAATACAAAAAAAATCAGCTCTTCGGTGTGGAAGTATTTCACCAGAAATGCGGACAACATTTGTCAAGCCGTGTGTTGCCTTTGTCAAGCTGTAATAAGTAGGGGTAAGGACGTTAACCACCTCGGAACATCCTCCCTTATACGTCACCTGCAGCGCATTCATAATAAGTCAGTGACAAGTTCAAAAACTTTGGGTGACAGCGGAAGCAGTCCACTGACCAGTAAATCCCTTCCTCTTGTAACCAAGCTCACGCAAACCACCCCACCAACTCCCTCAGTGTCAATTTCCTCCTTCCCCAGGAATGCCAATAGTCCTGCAGGCCATGTCACTGGCAATTCTGATGAGTCCTCTCCTGCCTGGGATTCCTCCGATGCATCCTTGAGTGTAATGCCTACTGCTGCTGGCGCTGCTGTTGTTGCTGCTGGGAGTCGATCGTCATCCCAGAGGGGAAGTCGTAAGCCCACTTGTACTACATCCAGTAAGCAATTGACTGTCCAACAGTCCTTTGCGAGGAAGATGAAATATCACAGCAGTCATCCTGCTGCAAAGCGGATAACTGAGGCCTTGACAACTATGTTGGTGTTAGACGTGCGTCCGGTATCCGCCGTTAGTTCACAGGGAACTAGACAATTTATTGAGGCAGTGTGCCCCCGTTACCAAATACCATCTAGGTTCCACTTCTCTAGGCAGGCGATACCGAGAATGTACACGGACGTCAGAAAAAGACTCACCAGTGTCCTAAAAAATGCAGTTGTACCCAATGTCCACTTAACCACGGACATGTGGACAAGTGGAGCAGGGCAGGGTCAGGACTATATGACTGTGACAGCCCACTGGGTAGATGTATGGACTCCCGCCGCAAGAACAGCAGCGGAGGCACCAGTAGCAGCATCTCGCAAACGCCAACTCTTTCCTAGGCAGGCTACGCTTTGTATCACCGCTTTCCAGAATATGCACACAGCTGAAAACCTCTTACGGCAACTGAGGAAGATCATCGCGGAATGGCTTACCCCAATTGGACTCTCCTGTGGATTTGTGGCATCGGACAACGCCAGCAATATTGTGTGTGCATTAAATATGGGCAAATTCCAGCACGTCCCATGTTTTGCACATACCTTGAATTTGGTGGTGCAGAATTTTTTTAAAAAACGACAGGGGCGTGCAAGAGATGCTGTCGGTGGCCAGAAGAATTGCGGGACACTTTCGGCGTACAGGCACCACGTACAGAAGACTGGAGCACCACCAAAAACTACTGAACCTGCCCTGCCATCATCTGAAGCAAGAAGTGGTAACGAGGTGGAATTCAACCCTCTATATGCTTCAGAGGTTGGAGGAGCAGCAAAAGGCCATTCAAGCCTATACAATTGAGCACGATATAGTAGGTGGAATGCACCTGTCTCAAGTGCAGTGGAGAATGATTTCAACGTTGTGCAAGGTTCTGATGCCCTTTGAACTTGCCACACGTGAAGTCAGTTCAGACACTGCCAGCCTGAGTCAGGTCATTCCCCTCATCAGGCTTTTGCAGAAGAAGCTGGAGACATTGAAGGAGGAGCTAACACGGAGCGATTCCGCTAGGCATGTGGGACTTGTGGATGGAGCCCTTAATTCGCTTAACAAGGATTCACGGGTGGTCAATCTGTTGAAATCAGAGCACTACATTTTGGCCACCGTGCTCGATCCTAGATTTAAAGCCTACCTTGGATCTCTCTTTCCGGCAGACACAAGTCTGCTGGGGTTCAAAGACCTGCTGGTGACAAAATTGTCAAGTCAAGCGGAACGCGACCTGTCAACATCTCCTCCTTCACATTCTCCCGCAACTGGGGGTGCGAGGAAAAGGCTCAGAATTCCGAGCCCACCCGCTGGCGGTGATGCAGGGCAGTCTGGAGCGACTGCTGATGCTGACATCTGGTCCGGACTGAAGGACCTGACAACGATTACGGACATGTCGTCTACTGTCACTGCATATGATTCTCTCACCATTGAAAGAATGGTGGAGGATTATATGAGTGACCGCATTCAAGTAGGCACGTCACACAGTCCGTACTTATACTGGCAGGAAAAAGAGGCAATTTGGAGGCCCTTGCACAAACTGGCTTTATTCTACCTAAGTTGCCCTCCCACAAGTGTATACTCCGAAAGAGTGTTTAGTGCCGCCGCTCACCTTGTCAGCAATCGGCGTACGAGGTTACATCCAGAAAATGTGGAGAAGATGATGTTCATTAAAATGAATTATAATCAATTCCTCCGTGGAGACATTGACCAGCAGCAATTGCCTCCACAAAGTACACAGGGAGCTGAGATGGTGGATTCCAGTGGGGACGAATTGATAATCTGTGAGGAGGGGGATGTACACGGTGATATATCGGAGGATGATGATGAGGTGGACATCTTGCCTCTGTAGAGCCAGTTTGTGCAAGGAGAGATTAATTGCTTCTTTTTTGGTGGGGGTCCAAACCAACCCGTCATTTCAGTCACAGTCGTGTGGCAGACCCTGTCACTGAAATGATGGGTTGGTTAAAGTGTGCATGTCCTGTTTATACAACATAAGGGTGGGTGGGAGGGCCCAAGGACAATTCCATCTTGCACCTCTTTTTTCTTTCATTTTTCTTTGCGTCATGTGCTGTTTGTGGAATGTTTTTTGGAAGGGCCATCCTGCGTGACACTGCAGTGCCACTCCTAGATGGGCCCGGTGTTTGTGTCGGCCACTAGGGTCGCTTATCTTACTCACACAGCTACCTCATTGCGCCTCTTTTTTTCTTTGCGTCATGTGCTGTTTGGGGAGGGTTTTTTGGAAGGGCCATCCTGCGTGACACTGCAGTGCCACTCCTAGATGGGCCCGGTGTTTGTGTCGGCCACTAGGGTCGCTTATCTTACTCACACAGCTACCTCATTGCGCCTCTTTTTTTCTTTGCGTCATGTGCTGTTTGGGGAGGGTTTTTTGGAAGGGCCATCCTGCGTGACACTGCAGTGCCACTCCTAGATGGGCCCGGTGTTTGTGTCGGCCACTAGGGTCGCTTATCTTACTCACACAGCTACCTCATTGCGCCTCTTTTTTTCTTTGCGTCATGTGCTGTTTGGGGAGGGTTTTTTGGAAGGGCCATCCTGCGTGACACTGCAGTGACACTCCTAGATGGGCCCGGTGTTTGTGTCGGCCACTAGGGTCGCTTATCTTACTCACACAGCTACCTCATTGCGCCTCTTTTTTTCTTTGCGTCATGTGCTGTTTGGGGAGTGTTTTTTGGAAGGGCCATCCTGCGTGACACTGCAGTGCCACTCCTAGATGGGCCCGGTGTTTGTGTCGGCCACTAGGGTCGCTTATCTTACTCACACAGCTACCTCATTGCGCCTCTTTTTTTCTTTGCGTCATGTGCTGTTTGGGGAGGGTTTTTTGGAAGGGCCATCCTGCGTGACACTGCAGTGCCACTCCTAGATGGGCCCGGTGTTTGTGTCGGCCACAAGGGTCGCTTATCTTACTCACACAGCTACCTCATTGCGCCTCTTTTTTTCTTTGCGTCATGTGCTGTTTGGGGAGGGTTTTTTGGAAGGGCCATCCTGCGTGACACTGCAGTGCCACTCCTAGATGGGCACGGTGTTTGTGTCGGCCACTAGGGTCGCTTATCTTACTCACACAGCTACCTCATTGCGCCTCTTTTTTTCTTTGTGTCATGTGCTGTTTGGGGAGTGTTTTTTGGAAGGGCCATCCTGCGTGACACTGCAGTGCCACTCCTAGATGGGCACGGTGTTTGTGTCGGCCACTAGGGTCGCTTAGCTTAGTCATCCAGCGACCTAGGTGCAAATTTTAGGACTAAAAATAATATTGTGAGGTGTGAGGTATTCAGAATAGACTGAAAATGAGTGGAAATTATGGTTTTTGAGGTTAATAATACTTTGGGATCAAAATGACCCCCAAATTCTATGATTTAAGCTGTTTTTTAGTGTTTTTTAAAAAAAACACCCGAATCCAAAACACACCCGAATCCGACAAAAAAAATTCGGTGAGGTTTTGCCAAAACGCGGTCGAACCCAAAACACGGCCGCGGAACCGAACCCAAAACCAAAACACAAAACCCGAAAAATTTCAAGTGCACATCTCTAGTCTTATACAGATAGGTCCTCCGTTATCTTGACTGGCTGAGGCGTTAGTCACGATCGGGCATATGTAGCGTACCGGGGCGCAGGGAGGCGAGCCCAGTCACAGACAGGCGCGCCTAATCGCACGGAGGCGCACAGAGCGTTTGATGTTACCTTTACGTGTAATACCTGCGATCATCCACCAGATGTCGCTTTTTACAATCACCACTGCGCATGCGTGTGGTATCCCATAAAATACAGTACTGAAATACATAGTAAGAACTACTTTACTAGTGTGTCTCATTACGCTACATTATTTCATACAGTATATAATAGTACAGACGCAAATAGTACAGCATATGCAGATGCAAACAAACGTGATAAAGCCACAGTATGGTCCATTTACAGTACTTTAGAAATATGTGAGCGTCCAAGTCAGATAAATCAACATAAAACCAGTAGTGTACACAGATGCAAACAGAAGTGTTACTGTACAGTACATGCACATTGTTGCCTATTGATGTTAGGGATATTGTATGTTAGAATCCTAATCCCGTAGCCATTATGGCATAATCAAAACCAATGGATTTATTCATCTGTCGACGGCGAAATGTCAGAGTGGTGAAGTGTTCCGCTTCCTATACTTAGAGTTCCGGGTTTGATTCCTAAAGTACGAATGCATGTTAGTTTCTTCCAGACACTTTATTATTTTTTTATTTTTATATCTATTGTACTGTAGTATACTTTCACATTCAATACAAGTGTGCACTCAAGTTTTACATAAGGCAGGACAAAGCTGCAGGGGCGTTTCTACTGTTAAGGTTCTATGCACCGTACGGTACACATACAATTCTGTAGCAGGGAAGATTCAATTGAATTGGCTACCGCCTGTGACTCCTTGTCCCATGGAGGCCCTCGGCTACGGAGCAAGTAACAGCACAAATTTTTCAGGCTACGGGGCAATGATGAAGAAGCGTCACAATCCCCTAGCTAAAATACACAGGGACGATAGGAATAAGTGAGCTCTATGCACATTACGGTACACCGGACTCGATCGCATAGCAAACTGACAAAATGGCCACCACCCATGAACCCCCACCTTGTGGCATTGCTCGGATATGGAGCGAGTGACGGCATAAGTTTAGCAGGCTACAGGGCAATGCTGAAGGAGAGTCACAATCTCCTAGCTAAAATACAAAGGGCGATAGGGATAAGCGAGGTCTATGCACATAACGATACACCAGACTCGATCGCATAGCAAACTGACAAAATGGCTGCAACCCGTAAATCCCCACCATGTGGCATCGCTCGGATATGGAGTGAGCGACGACATAAGTTCTGCAGGCTATAGGCCAATGCTGAGGGAGCGTCACAATCCCTTAGCTAAAATACACAGGGGCAATAGGCATCACAAACTGACAAAATGTCCGAGGCATGTGAACCCCCACCGTGTGGCAGCACTCGGCTATGGAGCGAGCGACGGCATAAGTTTAGCAGGCTACGGGGCAATGCTGAAGGAGTGTCACAATCCCCTAGCTAAAATACAAAGGGGCGATAGGGATAAGTGAGGTCTATGCACATAACAATACACCAGACTCGATCGCATAGCATACTGACAAAATGTCCGCCGCCCGTAAACCCCCACCTCGTGGCATCGCTCGGATATGGAGCGAGCAATGGCACAAGTTATGCAGGCTATAGGCCAATGCTGGTGAGAGGTCTGTTTCGCCAGCAAACAAGGAGACGGAGCTCCCCAACCGAACAGGGGCGATCCCTAACAGCAACCATGATACCGTCCTTAGCTGCGATGAGCGTCTCAGACGTCGTGCGTCTCAGACATCGTACGTTCCAGGCATTCCAGGTTGTTACATCAGTTCCCCTTGGTTTTGAGTATGCCTTTTCTTTGAACACAGTATTTTCCACTGCCTCGCCCTATTCCCATCCCACTTTCCCCTTCCCCCCTCACATAGAGAACACAAAAATAATAATAAAGTGAATGTCATGGGAACAATCTCTTCCCATTGGTGTTGGTTTATGCCTTAGGGGACATGGACGCTCATACTTGTATTTCAAAAGCATGGTATTTTCAACCGCCTCCCCCTACCCCTATCGCCCTTCCCCCCCTGGGAGCCTGCACAGGTCATGCAGTAGACAGGGAGGGAGTTCAGGTCAGGTACAATACACAAACGCTGATAATCTACAGTACTGTGTTGCTCAGTTAGTTGCGTCAGAATACACTAATTTATTCTGATTACCGCTGTGTATTTGTATATAGCACAATGAATCACTCCTGCAGATTTACTCTGATTTATGTGAAACATGTGTACACCCTCCCTTTGAATGTATAACAAAGAAAAAAAATAATAATAAAGTGAATGTCATGGGAACACATAAAAAAAAAAAGGTTGGCACTTTAGGACTCGAACTCGAGACTCTCAGCGTGGGAGGTGGGAGCCTTCATCGCTAGCCCACGATGCTTCATGAGGGATTCACAAGTTCATGTGTAAAAGTACTGCAAAGAGCGATCCCTTCCCATTGGTGTTGGTTTATGCCTTAGGGGACTCGGATGCTCATACATGTATTTCAAAAGCACGGTATTTTTGCACTGTACATACTTCCTTTCACACATTAGTTGCTTCTGTATACACAATCTTGCGTCTGCATACACAAGTGTTTCAACATGTTCATTTGTGTCTGTATAAACTATTTTTTTTACTCTCTCCGTCTGACCATTGGTCACCATCTATTAAAATTACAGTAATCACTGACCATTTGCCAGAGCTGTAGATCAATTCGACACTATTCAATCTAAAGTACTGGATTAGTGGAGCATTAGCCACCCAGTGGTGGAGATGTGTAATGCATGCTGAGTATCTAGTATCGCCTCAACGCGCCTGTCCGTGATTAAACTCAGCAAGCTAAGCTATCGTCTAGGCATGACTAAACCTCCGTCTAGATAACGGAGGACCCATCTGTATGTTGTAAAATGACTGGGGTGTTGTGAAAGTAAAGGGGTGCTGGAATTGTCTGCGGTTGCGATGTCTAGGACTGACCTTAACAACACTGTCTGGGAAGAGGAGGCTCTGAAGTGCTGGGAGGAGCACCACCAGTCCAGTTGCTGATATTGAGGATGTCACTGTAGAAGTACACCAGGATGAGAAGAATATGGGTGTAGCTGGCGCTGCAAAGGAAGTTGACAATGTAGATTCTGATGGTGATGTAGTTTGTTTGAATAAGGCACCAGTGGAGACAGTTGTTAGCCATGGCATGAAAAAGCCCATTGTCATGCCTGGGTAAAATACCAAAAAAGCCACCTCTTCGGTGTGTCAAGGTGTCAAGCAATCTGGTTCCTTTGTCAATCCATAATAAGTAGGGCTCAGGACGTTAACCACCTTGGAACATCCTCCCTTATACGTCACCTGCAGCGCATTCATCATAAATTATTGTCAAGTTCAGAAACTTTGGGTAATAGCGTAAGCAGTCCACTGACACCTAAATGATGTGGTTTTGTTTGTTTGAATATTATTTCTCTGTGAGGATGAGGATGTAAACAGTAAAGGGGGAGGGGAAGAATCTGAGGATGAGGATGACATCTTGCCACTGTAGAGCCAGTCTGGGCAAGGAGAGATTAATTGCTTCTTTTTTGAAAATGTGTATGACCTGTTTATACAACATTAGGGTGGGTGGGAGGCAGGACAATTCCATCTTGCACCACTTTTTCTTCTTTGCATTATGTGCTCTTTGGGGCCTAGTTTTTAAAACTGCCATCCTGTCTGACACTGCAGTGCCACTCCTAGATGGGCCAGGTGTTTGTGCCGCCCACTTGTGTCGCTTAGCTTAGTCATCCAGCTACCTCATTGCACCTCTTTTTCTTCTTTGGATTATGTGCTCTTTGGGGCTTAGTTTTTAAAACTGCCATCCTGTCTGACACTGCAGTGCCACTCCTAGGTGGGCCTGGTGTTTGTGCCGCCTACTTGGGTCACTTAGCTTAGTCATCCAGCTACCTCATTGCACCTCTTTTTCTTCTTTGAATTATGTGCTCTTTGGGGCTTAGTTTTTAAAACTGCCATCCTGTCTGCCACTGAGGTGCCACTCCTAGATGGGCCAGGTGTTTGTGCCGCTCACTTGGGTTGCTTAGCTTAGTCATCCAGATACCTCATTGCACCTCTTTTTTTCTCTTGCATTATGTGCCCTTTGGGGCCTAGTTTTTAAAACTGCCATCCTGTCTGACACTGCAGTGCTGCTCCTAGATGGACTAGGTGTTTGTGTCGCCCACTTTTGTCGCTTAGCTTAGTCATCCAGCGACCTCAGTGCAACCTTTTGGCCTAAAAACAATATTGTGAGGTGGGGTTGTTCAGAATAGACTGGAAATGAGTGGAAATTAATGTTATTGAGGTAAATAATACTGTAGGATCAAAATTACCCACACATTTGGTGAATTTAGCTGTTTTTATGTTTTTAAAAGATCATCCAGATCCAAAACCAGAGCCCGAAAGGTTGGTTTGGGCAAAACCAATCCAGATCCTAAACACGAGCAGGGATCCAAATCCCACACCAAAACACAGAACCCAAAAAAGTGACCGCCGCCCATCTCTAATATGGATTGTAGACTACTATAGTCAGTAAAAGTGTGAGTGGCGCAATATCTAGAGGAAAAAATATATAATTGCGAGTCCGGTGGTTGAATATATGATACTGGAAATCTGGAACAAAAGTGGGATTATTCCACAGAGGAGAAAGCAGTGGATGGAATGAACGTGATAGAGTCTAGAACATAGATCCAATTAGTCACTGTAAAATGAGTTGTCAGTAGCAGCAATAAGTGTACAGGGTGATTTCGTGGTAAGCACCAGAGAAGACTAGATAAAGAATACAGTACATAGATAATCAGTTTCTGTGGTTGTCCAGGCGCAATCGCGGTAAGAAGTAGCAACGATGAGTGTGGCTACATCTGTAGCTATTGTTTGTACTGGTTGGTGTGCTTTGTTCACATGCATCTTTACACCCTGTGTTTAATGCAGTTTGAACCTATTGTTACTTATGTACTGTTTAGTGCAATTTACCCCAATACGATGTGTTGCCATGTGTTTGTGCTGCTGCCTTGTCGCTTAGAAACCAGCCAGCTCACTGCAGCCTTTGGCCAGTATTGGTGATAACAATATTGTGAGATGCGAGGTGGTCATAATTTACTTGATATGACTGCAATTTTATGTTATTGGGGTTAATAATATTCCATGAAAAAGGGCCAAATTATCCAAATCCAAATTCAAATCCAAAACTAGTCATGGCAGTTTGTCAAATCCAAATAAAAAACAGTATGACAAATCAGAGCCAAATGCAAAACAAAATCCAGCAAAAATGGTCTGGGGGACATCTTTAATATACTGTACTGTATATACATGGTCGAGTCACATTATTATGACCGCCTCCTACATTTGACGTCAGCAGCGTGTAGCCCATGAAGTAAGGCATGTTTTGTATATGAATGAATTAAACAAATTCCAAGCACTCTTCTTTTAAGTACATCAATATGAGTACCTTGTACTATCCGAACACAAATGACTGAGACCACAATAGTCCATTTCAAAATCACGGCATGGCACTCACTAATCACAAGAAATATAATCACCTTAATATTTTTAACTTTTACAAATTTCTCAGTAAGCCATGAAAAATAGCATGCTTTTTGTTAAAAATACTACTGTGTACATCAGGCATGTCAAACTTACGGCCCGAGAACCAAACACAGGCCCTCATTCCGAGTTGTTCGCTCGCAAGCTGCTTTTAGCAGCATTGCACACGCTAAGCCGCCGCCCTCTGGGAGTGTATCTTAGCATAGCAGAATTGCTAAAATTCTTAGCAGTTTCTGAGTAGCTCGAGACTTACTCCTACACTGCGATCAGTTCAGTCAGTTTCGTTCCTGGTTTGACGTCACAAACCCACCCAGCGTTCGCCCAGACACTCCCCCGTTTCTTCAGACACGCCCACGTTTTTCACAGAAACGCAAGCGTTTTTTCGCACACTCCCATAAAACGGCCAGTTTCCACCCAGAAACACCCACTTCCTGTCAATCACACTACGATCACCACAGCGATGAAAAAGCTTCGTTATGCCGTGAGTAAAATACCTAACTTTTGTGTAAAATAACTAAGCGCATGCGCTCTGCGAACATTGCGCATGCGCAGTTAGCGGATAATCGCAGTATAGCGAAAATCGGCAACGAGCGAACAACTCGGAATGACCTCCAAACATTTTTTGCAGTCCGACAGAGTGGGCTCAAACACACATTTTATGTGTAAACGATATACTTGAATGTACCAAAAACCAGGGTGCTGATTTAGAACGGCAGCATAAACACAATACTGTATATACAAAGTCACCGCAACCTTGTAGAAACAAATGGTAAAACAATAAAAAGGTTCTTGTGTCAAACTTGTTCCAGATGTATGGTCCTTTAACCAACAGTCATTTGGATTACCCTCATTCAGTATGTCTCACAGGTGTGGAGGTATGAAAAATGAAGAAAAGAGGGGTATAAATAACAACTCTATTTTATGTGAAGATCAGGGAAGGTTGGTATTATCAAACCCTTATACTCTCCCCAAAAGAGTGGGGTGCAGAAATCCTCT
The DNA here is from genome assembly GCF_028390025.1 of Pseudophryne corroboree. Taxonomy (NCBI): domain Eukaryota; kingdom Metazoa; phylum Chordata; class Amphibia; order Anura; family Myobatrachidae; genus Pseudophryne; species Pseudophryne corroboree. The sequence continues at coordinate 783,285,652 of NC_086444.1, forward strand.
ACAGTATGGGGGCACTACCGTGAAAACAACCAGAATAGTGCTCACTTTGTTGTTACTTTCAATAGATATGCAGAATACTCATAAAGGTAATCTTTAACTCTTATGAGCACAAAACCATAGGTGGACTCATAACAGATGCTCACACTGCTTACGTGTTGATCTTGTTATTCAAGGCTCATAAGGTTTCTTTCATTCCATTGCACATGAAAAAACTGTATAAAAACTTCTCATGGCGTAGTATACTTAAAAACAGTATTTAATCACAATACATGATATACAGTACATATAAAAAGGAGATTCTCCCAGTCTCCGTACCAGAAATATGTGAAGCATAGACATGTCAAACAAAACCTTGTGATGAAACCCGGGTATTAGTTCTGTATACCGTACTGATGCTCAAAAGATTGGCGTGGATGGGAAGCCCCTGGACAAACACTCCTCCGACATGTTTCGACACCAAGGGGTGTCTTTTTCAAGGCCTGTTGAAAAATGTGGCCCGACAGTGTGTGTGAGTTGACATTGTCACATGATGACACGTGTGTGAGCCGATTAACGTGCTGGCGAGGAGTGATGCTACAAGGACCTGCACTCCTGGGAGCCCATATATGCTGCAATCCGTACCTAGCCTGCGCTCCCAGCTGCTGCCCACCATGAAGATCTGCACTGCAGGGGGCCCACCTACCACCGCAGCCCATACCTTGCCTGTAACATAGTAACATAGTATCTAAGGTTGAAAAAAGACAATTGTCCATCGAGTTCAACCTATTTGTGGTCTCCTATGCACGATTATTTTGTATAAAATTTTGACTGAAGTTAATGACTGCCGTTACGTTTTACCCCTCTTTTTTATAATAACCATAGTGCGTGACTATGCCCCGTAACCCTGGATATCCTTATCCATTAGGAATTTATCTAACCCATTCTTAAAGGTGTTGACTGAGTCGGCCATTACAACTCCCTCAGGCAGGGAATTCCAAACACGTATCGTCCTTACTGTAAAAAAGCCTTTACACCGTATTGTGCGTAATCTCCTCTCCTCTAACCTGAGCGAGTGTCCACGAGTGCACTCCCAGCTGCCACATACCACAAGGGCCTGCAATACCGGAAGCCTGCATATCACCACAGCCCTTGCCGGAAACCCGACCGCCGGCATACCGACAGCTGGGCGAGCACAAATGAGCCCCTTGTGGGCTCACTGCACTCGCCACACTATTTATTCTCCCTCCAGGGGGGTCGTGGCCCCCCAAGAGGAAGAAGAATTGTCGGTATTCCGGCAGTTGGGATTCCGGCGCCGGTATGCTGGTCGCCGGGAGCCTGACCGCTGGCAAAGTGAAGACCCCCCGTTCCTTTCTAGTTACATGGCAAAACCTTTCACAGTTATGAAATTGGAGGCAGTGTGTGTGTGACAGAGAGAGGCTATGGGGGTAGCATTTGTGTGAGGCCATGAGGGTAGTGGGTGGTGGGGGGGGGGCAAGGTGGAGTAGTGGCTCCATTTGATCTAGATCTGGGCCCGAATGTAAATTACATGAAACTGAAAAAAGGACTGTTTTTGCTGTGAAGTAAAAGATAAAATTATTTGCTTAGTGTGCAAGAACATACTGTTGGTGTTCAAAAGTTATATAACATCAGAGGTCACTATGAGCAACATAAATCAAAATTAGAGATGAGCGGGTTCGGTTTCTCTGAATCCGAACCCGCCAGAACTTCATGTTTTTTTTCACGGGTCCGAGCGACTCGGATCTTCCCGCCTTGCTCGGTTAACCCGAGCGCGCCCGAACGTCATCATGACGCTGTCGGATTCTCGCGAGGCTCGGATTCTATCGCGAGACTCGGATTCTATATAAGGAGCCGCGCGTCGCCGCCATTTTCACACGTGCATTGAGATTGATAGGGAGAGGACGTGGCTGGCGTCCTCTCCGTTTAGAATAGATTAGAGAGACACTTGATTTACTAATTTTGGGGAGCATTAGGAGTACTCACTACTCAGTACAGTGCAGAGTTTTGCTGATAGTGACCAGTGACCACCAGTTTTATTTATAATCCGTTCTCTGCCTGAAAAAAGCGATACACAGCACACAGTGACTCAGTCACATACCATATCTGTGTGCACTGCTCAGGCTCAGGCCAGTGTGCTGCATCATCTATTATCTATATATAATATTATATATATCTGTCTGACTGCTCAGCTCACACAGCTTATAATTGTGGGGGAGACTGGGGAGCACTACTGCAGTGCCAGTTATAGGTTATAGCAGGAGCCAGGAGTACATAATATATTATATAGTGAGTGACCACCAGACACACAGTGCAGTTTATTTAATATATCCGTTCTCTGCCTGAAAAAAGCGATACACACAGTGACTCAGTCAGTCACATACCATATCTGTGTGCACTGCTCAGGCTCAGGCCAGTGTGCTGCATCATCTATATATATTATATATCTGTCTGACTGCTCAGCTCACACAGCTTATAATTGTGGGGGAGACTGGGGAGCACTACTGCAGTGCCAGTTATAGGTTATAGCAGGAGCCAGGAGTACATAATATTATATTAAAATTAAACAGTGCACACTTTTGCTGCAGGAGTGCCACTGCCAGTGTGACTAGTGACCAGTGACCTGACCACCAGTATATATAATATATATTAGTAGTATACTATCTCTTTATCAACCAGTCTATATTAGCAGCAGACACAGTACAGTGCGGTAGTTCACGGCTGTGGCTACCTCTGTGTCGGCACTCGGCAGCCCGTCCATAATTGTATATACCACCTAACCGTGGTTTTTTTTTCTTTCTTTATACATACATACTAGTTACGAGTATACTATCTCTTTATCAACCAGTCTATATATTAGCAGCAGACACAGTACAGTGCGGTAGTTCACGGCTGTGGCTACCTCTGTGTCGGCACTCGGCAGCCCGTCCATAATTGTATATACCACCTAACCGTGGTTTTTTTTTCTTTCTTTATACATACATACTAGTTACGAGTATACTATCTCTTTATCAACCAGTCTATATATTAGCAGCAGACACAGTACAGTGCGGTAGTTCACGGCTGTGGCTACCTCTGTGTCGGCACTCGGCAGCCCGTCCATAATTGTATATACCACCTAACCGTGGTTTTTTTTTCTTTCTTTTTACATACATACTAGTTACGAGTATACTATCTCTTTATCAACCAGTCTATATATTAGCAGCAGACACAGTACAGTGCGGTAGTTCACGGCTGTGGCTACCTCTGTGTCGGCACTCGGCAGCCCGTCCATAATTGTATATACCACCTAACCGTGGTTTTTTTTTCTTTCTTTATACATACATACTAGTTACGAGTATACTATCTCTTTATCAACCAGTCTATATATTAGCAGCAGACACAGTACAGTGCGGTAGTTCACGGCTGTGGCTACCTCTGTGTCGGCACTCGGCAGCCCGTCCATAATTGTATATACCACCTAACCGTGTTTTTTTTTTCTTTCTTTATACATACATACTAGTTACGAGTATACTATCTCTTTATCAACCAGTCTATATATTAGCAGCAGACACAGTACAGTGCGGTAGTTCACGGCTGTGGCTACCTCTGTGTCGGCACTCGGCAGCCCGTCCATAATTGTATATACCACCTAACCGTGGTTTTTTTTTCTTTCTTTATACATACATACTAGTTACGAGTATACTATCTCTTTATCAACCAGTCTATATATTAGCAGCAGACACAGTACAGTGCGGTAGTTCACGGCTGTGGCTACCTCTGTGTCGGCACTCGGCAGCCCGTCCATAATTGTATATACCACCTAACCGTGGTTTTTTTTTCTTTCTTTATACATACATACTAGTTACGAGTATACTATCTCTTTATCAACCAGTCTATATTAGCAGCAGACACAGTACAGTGCGGTAGTTCACGGCTGTGGCTACCTCTGTGTCGGCACTCGGCAGCCCGTCCATAATTGTATATACCACCTAACCGTGGTTTTTTTTTCTTTCTTTATACATACATACTAGTTACGAGTATACTATCTCTTTATCAACCAGTCTATATATTAGCAGCAGACACAGTACAGTGCGGTAGTTCACGGCTGTGGCTACCTCTGTGTCGGCACTCGGCAGCCCGTCCATAATTGTATATACCACCTAACCGTGTTTTTTTTTTCTTTCTTTATACATACATACTAGTTACGAGTATACTATCTCTTTATCAACCAGTCTATATATTAGCAGCAGACACAGTACAGTGCGGTAGTTCACGGCTGTGGCTACCTCTGTGTCGGCACTCGGCAGCCCGTCCATAATTGTATATACCACCTAACCGTGGTTTTTTTTTCTTTCTTTATACATACATACTAGTTACGAGTATACTATCTCTTTATCAACCAGTCTATATATTAGCAGCAGACACAGTACAGTGCGGTAGTTCACGGCTGTGGCTACCTCTGTGTCGGCACTCGGCAGCCCGTCCATAATTGTATACTAGTATCCAATCCATCCATCTCCATTGTTTACCTGAGGTGCCTTTTAGTTGTGCCTATTAAAATATGGAGAACAAAAATGTTGAGGTTCCAAAATTAGGGAAAGATCAAGATCCACTTCCACCTCGTGCTGAAGCTGCTGCCACTAGTCATGGCCGAGACGATGAAATGCCAGCAACGTCGTCTGCCAAGGCCGATGCCCAATGGCATAGTACAGAGCATGTCAAAACCAAAACACCAAATATCAGTAAAAAAAGGACTCCAAAACCTAAAATAAAATTGTCGGAGGAGAAGCGTAAACTTGCCAATATGCCATTTACCACACGGAGTGGCAAGGAACGGCTGAGGCCCTGGCCTATGTTCATGGCTAGTGGTTCAGCTTCACATGAGGATGGAAGCACTCAGCCTCTCGCTAGAAAACTGAAAAGACTCAAGCTGGCAAAAGCACCGCAAAGAACTGTGCGTTCTTTGAAATCCCAAATCCACAAGGAGAGTCCAATTGTGTCGGTTGCGATGCCTGACCTTCCCAACACTGGACGTGAAGAGCATGCGCCTTCCACCATTTGCACGCCCCCTGCAAGTGCTGGAAGGAGCACCCGCAGTCCAGTTCCTGATAGTCAGATTGAAGATGTCAGTGTTGAAGTACACCAGGATGAGGAGGATATGGGTGTTGCTGGCGCTGGGGAGGAAATTGACCAGGAGGATTCTGATGGTGAGGTGGTTTGTTTAAGTCAGGCACCCGGGGAGACACCTGTTGTCCGTGGGAGGAATATGGCCGTTGACATGCCAGGTGAAAATACCAAAAAAATCAGCTCTTCGGTGTGGAGGTATTTCACCAGAAATGCGGACAACAGGTGTCAAGCCGTGTGTTCCCTTTGTCAAGCTGTAATAAGTAGGGGTAAGGACGTTAACCACCTCGGAACATCCTCCCTTATACGTCACCTGCAGCGCATTCATAATAAGTCAGTGACAAGTTCAAAAACTTTGGGTGACAGCGGAAGCAGTCCACTGACCAGTAAATCCCTTCCTCTTGTAACCAAGCTCACGCAAACCACCCCACCAACTCCCTCAGTGTCAATTTCCTCCTTCCCCAGGAATGCCAATAGTCCTGCAGGCCATGTCACTGGCAATTCTGACGATTCCTCTCCTGCCTGGGATTCCTCCGATGCATCCTTGCGTGTAACGCCTACTGCTGCTGGCGCTGCTGTTGTTGCCGCTGGGAGTCGATGGTCATCCCAGAGGGGAAGTCGTAAGCCCACTTGTACTACTTCCAGTAAGCAATTGACTGTTCAACAGTCCTTTGCGAGGAAGATGAAATATCACAGCAGTCATCCTACTGCAAAGCGGATAACTGAGTCCTTGACAACTATGTTGGTGTTAGACGTGCGTCCGGTATCCGCCGTTAGTTCACAGGGAACTAGACAATTTATTGAGGCAGTGTGCCCCCGTTACCAAATACCATCTAGGTTCCACTTCTCTAGGCAGGCGATACCGAGAATGTACACGGACGTCAGAAAAAGACTCACCAGTGTCCTAAAAAATGCAGTTGTACCCAATGTCCACTTAACCACGGACATGTGGACAAGTGGAGCAGGGCAGGGTCAGGACTATATGACTGTGACAGCCCACTGGGTAGATGTATGGACTCCCGCCGCAAGAACAGCAGCGGCGGCACCAGTAGCAGCATCTCGCAAACGCCAACTCTTTCCTAGGCAGGCTACGCTTTGTATCACCGCTTTCCAGAATACGCACACAGCTGAAAACCTCTTACGGCAACTGAGGAAGATCATCGCGGAATGGCTTACCCCAATTGGACTCTCCTGTGGATTTGTGGCATCGGACAACGCCAGCAATATTGTGTGTGCATTAAATATGGGCAAATTCCAGCACGTCCCATGTTTTGCACATACCTTGAATTTGGTGGTGCAGAATTTTTTAAAAAACGACAGGGGCGTGCAAGAGATGCTGTCGGTGGCCAGAAAAATTGCGGGACACTTTCGGCGTACAGGCACCACGTACAGAAGACTGGAGCACCACCAAAAACTACTGAACCTGCCCTGCCATCATCTGAAGCAAGAAGTGGTAACGAGGTGGAATTCAACCCTCTATATGCTTCAGAGGTTGGAGGAGCAGCAAAAGGCCATTCAAGCCTATACAATTGAGCACGATATAGTAGGTGGAATGCACCTGTCTCAAGTGCAGTGGAGAATGATTTCAACGTTGTGCAAGGTTCTGATGCCCTTTGAACTTGCCACACGTGAAGTCAGTTCAGACACTGCCAGCCTGAGTCAGGTCATTCCCCTCATCAGGCTTTTGCAGAAGAAGCTGGAGGCATTGAAGAATGAGCTAAAAGGGAGCGATTCCGCTAGGCATGTGGGACTTGTGGATGCAGCCCTTAATTCGCTTAACAAGGATTCACGGGTGGTCAATCTGTTGAAATCAGAGCACTACATTTTGGCCACCGTGCTCGATCCTAGATTTAAAGCCTACCTTGGATCTCTCTTTCCGGCAGACACAGGTCTGCTGGGGTTGAAAGACCTGCTGGTGACAAAATTGTCAAGTCAAGCGGAACGCGACCTGTCAACATCTCCTCCTTCACATTCTCCCGCAACTGGGGGTGCGAGGAAAAGGCTCAGAATTCCGAGGCCACCCGCTGGCGGTGATGCAGGGCAGTCTGGAGCGACTGCTGATGCTGACATCTGGTCCGGACTGAAGGACCTGACAACGATTACGGACATGTCGTCTACTGTCACTGCATATGATTCTCTCAACATTGATAGAATGGTGGAGGATTATATGAGTGACCGCATCCAAGTAGGCACGTCACACAGTCCGTACTTATACTGGCAGGAAAAAGAGGCAATTTGGAGGCCCTTGCACAAACTGGCTTTATTCTACCTAAGTTGCCCTCCCACAAGTGTGTACTCCGAAAGAGTGTTTAGTGCCGCCGCTCACCTTGTCAGCAATCGGCGTACGAGGTTACATCCAGAAAATGTGGAGAAGATGATGTTCATTAAAATGAATTATAATCAATTACTCCGCGGAGACATTGACCAGCAGCAATTGCCTCCACAAAGTACACAGGGAGCTGAGATGGTGGATTCCAGTGGGGACGAATTGATAATCTGTGAGGAGGGGGATGTACACGGTGATATATCGGAGGGTGAAGATGAGGTGGACATCTTGCCTCTGTAGAGCCAGTTTGTGCAAGGAGAGATTAATTGCTTCTTTTTTGGGGGGGGTCCAAACCAACCCGTCATATCAGTCACAGTCGTGTGGCAGACCCTGTCACTGAAATGATGGGTTGGTTAAAGTGTGCATGTCCTGTTTTGTTTATACAACATAAGGGTGGGTGGGAGGGCCCAAGGACAATTCCATCTTGCACCTCTTTTTTCTTTTCTTTTTCTTTGCATCATGTGCTGATTGGGGAGGGTTTTTTGGAAGGGACATCCTGCGTGACACTGCAGTGCCACTCCTAGATGGGCCCGGTGTTTGTGTCGGCCACTAGGGTCGCTAATCTTACTCACACAGTCAGCTACCTCATTGCGCCTCTTTTTTTATTTGCGTCATGTGCTGTTTGGGGAGGGTTTTTTGGAAGGGACATCCTGCGTGACACTGCAGTGCCACTCCTAGATGGGCCCGGTGTTTGTGTCGGCCACTAGGGTCGCTAATCTTACTCACACAGTCAGCTACCTCATTGCGCCTCTTTTTTTCTTTGCGTCATGTGCTGTTTGGGGAGGGTTTTTTGGAAGGGCCATCCTGCGTGACACTGCAGTGCCACTCCTAGATGGGCCCGGTGTTTGTGTCGGCCACTAGGGTCGCTAATCTTACTCACACAGCTACCTCATTGCGCCTCTTTTTTTCTTTGCGTCATGTGCTGTTTGGGGAGTGTTTTTTGGAAGGGACATCCTGCGTGACACTGCAGTGCCACTCCTAGATGGGCCCGGTGTTTGTGTCGGCCACTAGGGTCGCTAATCTTACTCACACAGCTACCTCATTGCGCCTCTTTTTTTCTTTGCGTCATGTGCTGTTTGGGGAGGGTTTTTTGGAAGGGCCATCCTGCGTGACACTGCAGTGCCACTCCTAGATGGGCCCGGTGTTTGTGTCGGCCACTAGGGTCGCTAATCTTACTCACACAGCTACCTCATTGCGCCTCTTTTTTTCTTTGCGTCATGTGCTGTTTGGGGAGGGTTTTTTGGAAGGGCCATCCTGCGTGACACTGCAGTGCCACTCCTAGATGGGCCCGGTGTTTGTGTCGGCCACTAGGGTCGCTAATCTTACTCACACAGCTACCTCATTGCGCCTCTTTTTTTCTTTGCGTCATGTGCTGTTTGGGGAGGGTTTTTTGGAAGGGACATCCTGCGTGACACTGCAGTGCCACTCCTAGATGGGCCCGGTGTTTGTGTCGGCCACTAGGGTCGCTTATCTTACTCACACAGCGACCTCGGTGCAAATTTTAGGACTAAAAATAATATTGTGAGGTGTGAGGTATTCAGAATAGACTGAAAATGAGTGTAAATTATGGTTTTTGAGGTTAATAATACTTTGGGATCAAAATGACCCCCAAATTCTATGATTTAAGCTGTTTTTTAGTGTTTTTTGAAAAAAACACCCGAATCCAAAACACACCCGAATCCGACAAAAAAAATTCGGTGAGGTTTTGCCAAAACGCGTTCGAACCCAAAACACGGCCGCGGAACCGAACCCAAAACCAAAACACAAAACCCGAAAAATTTCAGGCGCTCATCTCTAATCAAAATACAACCAGTTTGAAGCATTATTGAGACAAGATAAGTTTACCAGAGAAACACAAGAAAGTAAAACTGTAGTACATGCAACTATGCAAGATATATATTGTCAGAGTTAATAGCCAAGTGCTCAAAACCTTTCACTGAAGGTGATTTCATAAAACATTGTCTGATAATAGCTGCTGAAATTGTTTGTCCAGGAAATGTGAAGGCTATTCAAGGCATTCCATTGTCTCAAACTACAGTCACTGAGAGAGTAAATGATTTATCTTGCAATTTAAGTGATCAGATCAAAACGAAAGCATCAACTTTCAACTTTTCCATCCCTTGTGACAAGAGTACGGACATCGGTGGTGTACCGCAGTTAGCTGTGTTTCTTAGTGTTTGTGATGGAGAATTCAACATTTTTTAAGAAATGTTAGAAATGGTACCACTGCAGGACACTACAACTGGAGATGTATTCAATTCTGTTTATGCAGTACATAAGTGGGTAAGCAGCATGTGAATAGACAATGGGGGTAATTCCGAGTTGATCGCAGCAGCAAATTTGTTATCAGTTGGGCAAAACCATTTGCACTGCTGGTGTGGCAGATATAACATGTGCAGAGACAGTTAGATTTGGGTGGGTTATTTTGTTTCTGTGCAGAGTAAATACTGGCTGCTTTATTTTTACACTGCAATTTAGATTTCAGATTGAACACACCCCACCCAAATCTAACTCTCTCTGCACATGTTATATCTGCCCCCCCCCCCTGCAGTGCACATGGTTTTACCCAACTGCTAACAAATTTGATGCTGCGATCAACTCAGAATTACCCCCAATGTGCGCATGCATACAGTGTCTATTCACAGTGCAGAAAGAGCCCTACTGCAGGCCAGCATCTTAAAGTGTGCTGGACATGCCCCCACAGTGACAGAAATAGGGGTGCCACAAGGCTCCATCCACTTTTCCATTGAATCCATCCCTTTTCTGATGCGGATGCGCTTTGGGTCCCACCCCACTGGCCACCAATGTTGGGAGGAAGGTATTTAAAGCAGAAGGCTTCCCAATGGAGTTCTCATGAATATTTGGGGTAATTCAGACCTGATTGCTGTTGTGCGAATTCACAAGGCTTATCACAAGGCTGATTATCGAACGACTGTGCATGCATACGGATCGGAATGCGCACGCGCATGGCCAAACAGTGGAAGACATCAGCATCTTTTTTGATCGCTAGATGAACACAGGTTGATTGACAGGAAGTGGACGTTTTAGGGGTGGTAACTGTCAGTTTTCAGGGAGTGTCAGTAAAAACGCAGGCATTCCCAAGCATTTTCAGGGATGGTGTGTGATGGCAAAATGGATGCATTAATTAAATACTGTTCGACAGTGGATTACTCTGTAGCCTGTCTTCATTCCCAGCTCTAGAGGCAGCTTCACTGCTCTAGTGTTTTCCCTCCTAGTGTCAGCTCAGTGCAGGAGGAGGTGATTAGTGCACAGTCTGAGAGAGTTCTTCCTGGGAGAGACAACTGCACTGACATGCAGCTTCTGCTCTCCTCAGTGTGTGACCTTGTCTACCCCGCAGCCGCACCCTGTGTGTATACAGCTGCATCCTGTGTGTACTAAGACGCTGTGTTACTGCTGTACTTCTTCACATGTATACTGTGAGTTCCTGCTGCTGCAGAACATCTTCTATATCCTACAAGCTCTTATCTCTGTTATATGAATAAACCAATCATCCTGGTTAAGTGCCGCTGTGTGGACTAACATCCTTATACAACACCCCAACACTCTGCCAACAGGTTATGGGCCCAGGACCCCAAGTCGGAAAGGCATTCTAAATCAGAGGTACATAAAAAATAAAAGAGCAGCTAATTAAAAGAGTACTTTTATTAAATATCGAGAAGAATGTACAGAACAGGGAACAGTGTGAACTTTGCAAACCTAAAAGGCTCAGAGAATTAAACAACATGGAAATTCGCCATGGAGATGCAGCTTAAGCGGGAAAAGTTGTAGAAAATCACAATTGAGTCAGGAGCAGACCCAAACCCAGTTGAAGTGGATTGGCCGTGGAACAACACGTCTACTCCATTATCAGTTGGAAAGTGTCAGCCAAAGACATGTTTGCTCTGCAGCTCTGCAAATGTTTGCTCGGCAGCTCTGCAAATGGCGTATGAGGATAAAGGTCTTCTCAGAAGAATAAACTTGTGGTGTATGCTGTACGGGACAAAGTTAAGTGTCCGTAAAAACATGAACGATTATATTGATAAAATATTGTCAATAGCTCAGCAGTTGGCATCTGTAGGGGCACAGGTGCATGACAAGGAAATGGCGGTGGTGATGTTACAAAACCTGACACCAGAATTTTGATTTTCTGGTAGTAGCTTTGGAGTCTAACTATACCAAGCTAACAACAGAAATTGTAAGAGCCAAGCTGCTGCAGTTCCAAGAACGCATTCCTGTCGAGACACATGCTGAGGGTTCTGCCTTATTTACAAAAGGTACTAAGTCCAGAAAGCTCAAGTTCAAGTGCTTTATATGTCAAAAGGTGGGAAACAAGACCTCAGAATGCAGACTGAGAAATTGCAGTGGTACGCAGAAGAAGCGTGACAAACCAAATGAGTTAGCATTGACTGTAGCAGATAGTCACAAGAGGGATTGCTGCTACATGGACTCAGGGGCCAGTAGGCATCACTAACAGCATGTGAACCCATTACAGTAAAATTGGAGACAAAGTCCTTACTGCTTCAAAATTTAGGACAATCATAGTGCGTCTGAGAATTAAAGGTGAAACAGTTATTACAGACATCCAAGACGTATTGTTCGTGCCAGATTTGGGAAGAAATCTCATTGCTATAAGCATCCTGGAGAAAAGGGGTTACAGAGTCCAGTTTGCAAAGGGCAAATGTATGGTGCAAAATGAGAAAGGGACTATAATTGCATCAGCAACCCGGTGCAACCAACTGTATGTCCTGGACACCGAGCAGTGTTCTGCAATGGCGGCCTTTGATTCAAACCAGTTGGTGGAGCTGTGGCACAGGCTCTTAGATCATCTGGGATATGACAACGTCCAGAAACTACTCAATGGAATGGCAACTGAATCCCTGTAGTACTGAGAGACCTGTGTGTGAGAGTTGTATAAAAGGAAAGCAGACTCACACCCCATTTCCTAAGTCTACTAGTAAAGCAGAAATACCACTAGCCCTAGTGCATAATAACGTATGTGGTCCGATGGAGATGGAATCAATGAGTGGCTACAGGTTTTTTATAACATTTATTGATGATGCCACAAGGATGAAACATGAGTATTTCATGAAAGCTAAAAATTAAGTTGTCAATAAAATTGTGGAATATAAGAACTTGGTGGAGACTCAGATGGCAATGGCGGAGAGTATGACAACAGAGTTTTAGCACAGATCCTGAAAAAATATGGCAACTAACAATTGCTTACACGCCAAAACAAAACAGTGTGAGTGAGCGTGAAAATCGTACAATTCTTGAGAGAGCATGGACTATGTTGAGTGAAGCAGGCCTGGAGAAAAGCTTTTGGGCGGAAGCAGGGTCTACTGCAGTATATCTTAAAAACCGTGCACCTACAGTAGCCGTAAAAAGATAAAACACCACTGGAGGTGTAGTCCAAAAAAAAGCAGGCTGTCAATCATCTCTGTGTCTTCAGCTGTAAAGGTGCAAAGACAGAAATTAGATCCAAAGTCAGTGGAATGTATTATGTTAGGATACTGTGAAGAAAGCAAAGGATATAGGCTTTGGGACATTACAAACAAACTTCTTCTAAAGTCTAGAGATGGGGTGCTTCATGAGACAGCACAAATCACTGGAACAAGAATCACAGCAACAATATGTATCGCTGGATGTACAAGCAGCAGAAAGCATGTCTGAATCTGAAAGTGTTAATGCAGATACCCAATCACGAAACTGATGTTCCATGAAAAGAATTAAAGGTGTTCTATCCAAAAGATACAGTGAGGAATATGCAAATATAGCTTACTGTGAACCCCAAAATATACAGGAAGCAAGATCAAGTAGCAACTGGAAAGAATGGAAGTCAGCAATAGATACAGAGCTGTCAGCTCTGGATGATAACAGTATATTGACTGTAGTTGACAGACCCAATAACCGTAAGATAATCAAGAACAAGTGGGTCTTTTACAGAGAGCTAAATGCGGATGAAACTATTGCTCATTATAAAGCCTGACTTGTTGCTAAAGGATACACACAAAAATCCAGGATCGACTATGGATAGATCTTTTCACTTGTTGCAAGGTACAGCACCTTGAGGTTACTCATTGTCTTTACTACACTTCATGATTTATTGTTATACCAGTTAGACTTTGATTCTGCAATCCTAAATGGAGAGTTAATTAAGGAGATCTGTATGGAACCACTTGAACATTATGACGAGAATATGTTCCAAGAGGGAAAAGTTTGCCTCTTGAAATCTTTGTATCGCCTAAAGCAAAGTGGTCATTGTTGGTATGTAAAGCTAGATACTGTGCTGCTAGAGGTGAACTTTGTTAGGTTAGAGACTGATCACTGCTTATATCACAAAAGTATAGAAGAAAAGCGGTTCATCATAGTTGTGTATGTGGATGATCTATTGCTAGCAGGTCAACAAGAGCACATTACTGATGTAAAACAGCAACTGAAACAAAGATTCAAGCTAAAGGATTTAGGCTCTTCAAATAATTTGTTAGGCATGAGAATTGTACAAAACCTGAAAGATGGGACTGTTACAAATGATCAACAGACATATCTTGAAGCAATACTTTGCAAGTATGGAATGTCTGATGCAAAAGCAGTAAGCACTTCTATTGACAAAAGCATAAAGATGGAAAAGGCCATGTCACCAACCAGCCAGGAGGCAATAGAGGAAATGAGAGAGGTTCCTTATCAAAATGCTGTTGGTGTATATGCAAGTATTGGTACTCGCCCTGACATCACACATGCAGTGAGCCAGGCAAGCCAGTTAGCAATTAACCCTGGGAGGCAACACTGGATTGCAGTAAAAAAATCTAGGGGTACTGAAAAGGTACAAGTTCATTAAAACTGGTCTTTACAAAGTCAAAAGGTACGACTATGAAAGTTTTCTGTAATGCCAATTGGAGGTTGGCCCAGGATACTTGTTTGCTTTGGCAGGCGCAGCCGTCAGCTGGGCGAGCAGATAACGACTCACTGTTGCCCTATCCACCACTGAGGCAGAGTATATGGCACTTACAGAAACTGCAAAAGAAGCTTTGTAGATGGAGACTTTATGTGAGCTTAGCCTTATTTACCACAGTGAGACTATGAACATTGCGTGTGATAACAAGATAGCAATTTATTTGTCTTCCAGCACCAAGCATTATGGACGGTCCAAACACATTATCATTAGACATCACTTTATCCGTGAGTTTGTGAGGAACAAGTCTGTCAATGTGGATTACATAGTAAGCGAGAGCAATTCTGTTGATATGTTGACAAAGGGACTGTCATCACACTTTCTGAATATGTTCATGACAAAATGTGGACTGGAATACTTTTGAGAAATGTTGATTTGTTTTACTGTTTGCTTATCATGCTTTATTAATGTGTTTTTGGTTACAGGAAAACATTATTGGGAAATGTTTTGATAATGTTTTATGCAAATGTATTTAACCGGAGACAGCCTTGAGCGAGGGAGGGTGTTAGACTGTGGATCACTCTGCGGTCTGTCTCCATTCCCAGCACTAGAGGCAGCTTCCCTGCTCTAGTGTTTTCCTCCTAGTGTCAGCTCAGTGCAGGAGGAGGTGCTTAGTGCACAGTCTGAGAGAGTTCTTCTTGGGAGAGACAACTGCACTGACATGCAGCTTCTGCTCTCCTCAGTGTGTGACCTTGTCTACCCCGCAGCCGCACCCTGTGTTTTTACAGCCGCATCCTGTGTGTACTGAGATGCTGTGTCACTGCTGTACTGCTTCACATGTATACTGTGAGTTCCTGCTGCTGCAGAACATCTTCTATATCCTACAAGCTCTTATCTCTGTTATATGAATAAACCAGTCATCCTGGTTAAGTGCTGTTGTGTGGACTAACATTCCTATCCGTCACCATAACACTCTGCCAACAAATACAACTGCTCCATATGGTCTCAATGAGTATTTGAGTCAGAACTGTTTTTTATAATGCTATATATCATTTTTGAACTGTGGCTATTGGTAATTCTGCAATATATTCTTAACATTTTGAAACATTTCAGTAGCCAGCGTGTATCTGCTTTTCTTCATGGTGATTCAAAAGGTAGTGATGACTGATATTTAATGGTCACCAATAAATATATGTGTCAATATTTATTCATTTCAATTATAGTTTGCTTCCTGCATTAGAGACTGTTCTCCTTCGCTGGTTGTAAGTTATTTGATGCCATATATTATATTGTGTCAGTATAATTTGCTCTTATATGTTTGTTTTGGTGATGGCACTATGCATCTATCGCTGCTAGGCAACCGTAGGGAGGGATAAAGCCAGAGCCGAATTAAGGGGGGACCCAGGGGGTAAGTACCCAGAGCCCTCCATTTTAAAAGCCCACCCCCCAGCACCTGCACACAGTTTGGACCTCCACGTTGCACTCCCAGTGGCTCCCTATACTGTAGGTTGCCCTGGCAACCTAACAGCAGTGGCTGCGGCGCCAGCGCCGGATAGAAGTACAGGACAGCTGAGCGATGGCTCAACTGTCCAATCGTGTGTAAAGGCGCTGTGATCTCAGCTGCTCCCTATAGGTTGCACTGGCAACCTAACAGCGCTGCTGCTGCTTAGAAGTACAGGACAGCTGAGCGACGGCTCAGCTGTCCAATCGTGTGTAAATGTGCAGCCTGTGGCCTAGTCATTGGCTGGCTGGCAGCAGTGGCGTAACTAGAAATTTTTCTCCCGCAAGGCAAAAAATTCTTTGGCGCCCCCCCCACCCATAATTGGCACTACTAAAGGGACAAACATGCGCGCGCCGAAGGCGCAAGGCGCCAAAAAGGGGTGTGGCTTCATTTAAATGGGCGTGACTTCACATAAAGGGGCGTGGCATTACAGGAAAAGACTACCTTATACCCCAGTTTTGCAATCTGCACGCCCAGACGTTAGCCACCACAGGAAAGAAAAATAATCCTGATTCATGTCCCTTACATTATTTGTCATTTTTCCTCCTTATAGTAATGCCCAGTATACATTATGCCACATACTGCAAAGGCCCTCAGACATTATGCCACACACAATAATGCACATGACACAATATGCACACACTGTAATGCCCCCGACACATTATGCCACACACCGTAATGCCTGTGACACATTATGACAGGAATCGCAATGCCCGTTATACATTATGCTACACACTGCAATGCCCCTGATACATTATAGCACATACAATGTCTGTGACACAGTATGACACACACCGCAATGATCCTGAGACATTATACCACATACCACAATGCCCGTGATATAGTATACAACACACCGTAATGCCTGACACATTATGACACACACTGCAATGTCCGTGATACATTATGCCACACACCGTAATGCCCATTACACATTAAGTTCTACAGTAAGGCTTCTAATTACTTTTAAATTACCTGCTTGTTGCCAGGGGTTTCATGCTCTGGGTTCCATGCACGGTGCCAGGGATTTTCATGCTCAGGGTGTCATGCTCGTTGCCAGGGGTTTCATGCACTGGGTGTCATGCTCGTTGCTAGGGGGTAGTGCTTGTTGCTAGGGCCGTGCTCCAAGTGCCACATATGCCCCCAGTGCCAGATATTCCCCCACAATGCCAGGTACATGCCCCCCGTGCCAAATATACCCCCCCAGTACCACATATGCCCCCACAGTGCCAGGTACATGCCCCCAGTGCCAAATATACCCCCCCAGTGCCACATATGCCCCAAGTGCCAGATATTCCCCCACAGTGCCAGGTACACGCCCCCAGTGCCAAATATACCCCTCCAGTGCCACATATGATCCCAGTGCCAGATATTCCCCACCAGTGCCAGGTACATGCCCCCAGTGCCAAATATACCCCCACAGTGCCACATATGCCCCCAGTGCCAGATATTTCCCCACAGTGCCAGGTACATGCCCCCAGTGCCAAATATACCCCCCCTGCCAGTGCCACATATGCCCCCAGTGCCAAATATACCCCCCCGGTGCCACATATGCCCCCAGTGCCAGATATTCCCCCACAGTGCCAGGTATATGTCCCCAGTGCCAGATATTCCTCCACAGTGCTACATATGCCCCCTCAGTGCCTGCTCCCCCCAGTACCAGATATTCCCCCACAGTGCCAGGTATATGCCTCCAGTGCCAGAAATTCCCCCACAGTGCCACATGCCCCCTGAGTGCCTGCTCCCCTCAGTGCCAGATATTCCCCTACAGTGCCAGGTATATGCCCCCAGTGCCAGATGTTCCCCCACAGTGCCACATATGCCCCCTCAGTGCCTGCTCCCCCAGTGCCAGATATTCCCCCACAGTGCCACATACTGTATGCCCTCCTCAGTGCTTGCTCCCCCCCGCTCCTTTGTGTTGGAGGGACATGGAGGGCACAGCGCGCACCTCTCCCATGTCCCTCCTGGCTCTCCGGCCGGTCTAATAAAGGAAGTGCCAGTTCGTGAGCCAATCAGAGCTCACGAACGGCACTTCCTTTATTAGACCGGCCGGAGAGCCAGGAGGGACACGGGAGAGGCGCGCGCTGTGCCCTCCGTGTCCCTCCAACACAGCAGCGGAGGAAAGGAGACTGCAGATTGACATGGCTCGTCCGCCTGTCAATCTGTGCTAAGTCAGTGGCGCCCCCGCAGCCCCTCGCCCCCAAGCCACCGCGAGGACTGCGGGGGCAGTAGTTACGCCACTGGCTGGCAGGCAGCAGAGTACGGAACCAGCAGGCGGTGCTTGGAGGAGTGATCTGTCACTCTCCTGTGTCACGAGCTGTGTTTGCCAGCTGCAGAGAAAACATGTAAGCTAGCTGTATTGTTTTTTTCCCCCGTTTTTTCTTTACAATGCTGTCATGTTGTTAAATTGGAACTATTGACGTGTTGGCATTGTGTGTGTGTGTGTGTGTGTGTGTGTGTGTGTGTGTGTGTGTGTGTGTGTGTGTGTACATATATATAAAGTATATATATGTATCTATGTATATGTGTGTATGTGTGACCGACGGTCTCACCATACCAACGCCGGTATCCTAGCTTGGAGATGCCCGGGGAGGCCAGCGCAACTAAGTTGTGCTCGCCACAATGCGAGCTCGATGGTGAGCTGCGCTCATCACAGGTTCTATCAGGGACGTGCAGTGATTAATGGTTAAATGGTTAAAATAATATAAAGAAGATACGTATGACACATATTCTGTGTCATAATTATCTGCTGTAGCCTTTACATTATTTTAATCATTTCTACTTCATAAAAATTGTTCTGAATTTGTTTCAGAGGCACCGCTCTCGGTGCCTCCAGCTAACAATGTTAAAGCGATGGAAGTGGGGGGCGGGGCTGAGCATCGGGCAGTAAAAGCCCATTAAAAAAATCCATATAGGCGGCACCTACTGGAAGTGCCGCTTTGACATGCCCTGTAACTGATTTATATTTAATTGGCCAGTGGCAACGCCCCCACCCCCGCCCAACCCCCGTCTCCTAGTAACTCACAGCAACATTTATTTATTTATTTATTATTTATTACCAGTTATTTATATAGCGCACACATATTGTGCAGCGCTTTACAGAGAATATTTGGCGATTCACATCAGTCCCTGCACCAGTGGAGCTTTCAATTTATATTCCCTATCACATGTACACACACACACACATTCATGCTAGGGTTAATTTTGTAGGGAGACAATTAATCTACCAGTTTATATTTTTGGATTGTGGGAGGAAACCGGAGTACACAGAGGAAACCCACGCAAGAACGGGGAGAATATACAAACTCCACACAGTTAGGGCCATGGTGGGAATCGAACCCATGACCTCAGTGCTGTGAGGCAGTAATGCTAACAATTACACCATCCGTACTGCCCTACAGTGAGTGTAGTCCTCCATACGAGATTAAGGAGGGATGAGTGCAGTGCAGGGATGATTCACTCGTCTCCAGGATCCAGCAGCAGCACTCCCAGCAGCGGCAGTAGAGAGAGGGCTGTTTCTGGAGGCGGAGTCTGGAGAGAAGAAGAACTATCCCCGACTCCTGCAGACTGAACCAGCGGCGGCTGCGGAGCTTCAAGCTCCTCCCATCCGGTGGCGACAGCGCTGTGTAGTAGATACTGGGGGGTGAGACTTCATGAAGTCTCATCCCCTGAGAAGGCGACTTTGGACTCTGGAGCTTGACTCTAACAAGCCTGCACTGAGGTCAGACAGGGGGGTTGTCAAGCTGGGGGAATCATTGCATATATTTTACAGGGTGGGAGTGAAAGGTTCATTAAATATAAAAAGGGTGGGAGGGAGAGGGGTTACTAAATTTTTATTGGGATCATTAAATATATAAGGGGTGAGGATGAGGGAGGGCCACTAATATATATAAGGGTTGAGGGCAGAGCCGTAACTACGTGTGTGCCACGTGTGCCTTGAACACAGCGCAGTTGCTGGAGATCGATGACGGAACACCGATGGTTACTGGGGATCGATGGCGGAACGCCAATGGTTACTGGAGATCGATGGCGGAACACCGATGGTTACTGGAGATCGATGGCGGAACACCGGTGGTTACTGGAGATCGATGGCGGAACACCAATGGTTACTGGCACGGCAGAGCACTGCTGGAAGCTGGAATCCGGTGTCAGGTAACTGCCAGTCACAGGGTGCAATAATGAGACACTGCAGAGTCAGGCTGTACTACAGAGAAAGTCCATGGGAGGACTGCACACTGGAATCACTGAAGACAATTGAATCACTGACCCCTTTCCAGCCCAGGAACAAGATATTTATACCAGCTGGGAAACAGGGATTGGCTGGCTGATTAAGCAGAGTCTAGAGTGCAGCTGCTGGATAATTAGGTAGATACCAGAGTGCAGCTGATAGGCTGAAAAGTAACGTGATGAAAACAAACATGGCTGCGCCCATGTTTGAACTTGGAGGGAAAGACTGTTTGTAACTTACATGTGAATTTTAACCATGAAGCTGCCAGAATCACAGTGAAGAGATTTGGGACAATGAGATGCAGCATGCTGCATGCAGACAGTGCAGATGGAATCCAGGCTTGGAATGCTGGGACAGTCTCAGGAGGCATTTGGAAGGTAAATACTGATAAGGAATTACCTGGATCGTGACAGGTAGGCATTATTCCAATCTTTCTCATGACGATTGGGTGGCCCTTAAGAGTTTGAAAAGCGACATGTCACTCGTTATTAGAAATGCCGACAAGGGCAGTGCCGTCGTTTTACAGAATTTTTCTGATTATGATGCTGACATTAGGTCCCAGTTAGCAGACAGTGATACCTATTTACGTGTTGAATTCAATCCTATTCCAAGGATTAAGAATGAGGTTGATTCAGTTCTCTGTTCCGCTCTCCTGAATTTGTGGATTACTGAGGATATCTTTGAGTATCTGACGGTAAAATTTCCAGTGTGCCCTGTCATCTACACGCTTCCCAAGGTCCACAAGTCCATAAGCAAGCCCCCAGGGTGCCCTATTATCTCTGCCCGTGGGTCACTCTTATAGCCATTGGCTATAGTTGTTGACCATTTTTTGCAGCCCTGTGTGAAATCTATGACTAGCTATATAAGGGATACCAGCGATTTTTTAAACGGGAAAAACTTCACTTTGTGACATTTCCTCTGATTGCTATTTAGCAACATTGGATGTCAGCTCATTATATTCTGTCATTCCCCACGGGGAGGGTTTAGTGGCGGTGAGAGAAGCACTGGTGAATGGCCCGTATCAGGGTCCACCCATTGAATTAATGTTGGAATTAATTGGACTTGTGCTATCCCACAATCATTTTCAATACCAGGATGAGTACTATAACCAGCGGACTGGGACCGAGATGGGGTCTAATTTGGCCCCGGGATTCGCCAATTTATATATGGCTAAATATGAAATGGAACACATTCTTGCAAAGTTTGCACAGCATCTGATTTACTATAAGAGATACATTGATGATCTCTTCACGGTATGGAGGGGCAGTGTTGAGTCCTTTTATGCTATGGCTGGTGCGCTCAACAAACTGGACACTCCGATTCGATTTACTGCAGCTATTAATGATGTTTCTATTAATTTTTTGGATGTGACGGATTTAAAGAATCCTCCCATTTTGGAATACACTTTGTTCAGAAAGTCAACAGACCGTAATACTCTACTATGGGCAACAAGCCACCATCCACATAAACTGAAGTCCAATTTGCATGTCTCACAGTTTTTAAGAGTGTTTAGAAATATCTCTGATGGCATAGTAGCTGAGCAACAGCTAAAGGAGTGTGCTGATCAGTTTATAAATCGTGGTTATAAGAGAAAAGCTATATCCAACTGCCTAGATAAAGCCCGTAGACTACATGATGCAGGCACACCACCACCAGATGTTCCACAGGGTCTGAACGCTTTATCTTCAAAACGAGCTGCAACACTAGATTACAGATGGTCCAAAAGTCGATAAAGAGGAACTGGCATATAATTAGCAGTGATCCTATATTCAAGACGATCAGTTTGGCATCTCCCTTACTCAGTATACAGCGTGGAAGCAATTTGAAAGATATGCTCCTTAGACCGACCATGAGACCTGCCGCGTCTAATAATGACCAATGGTTGAGTAAACGATATGGCTGTTTTAGGTGAGGTCCATGATTACTGGACAATATTTTTGTCATCCGCTGTATGGCACTAAAATCAGATTACGGCACCATCTGACTTGCATGATGGATCATGTTATTTATTATTTAACTTGTCCATGTGGCTAGATGTATGTCGGCAAGACAGCCCGGTCTTTCCATGAGAGAATGAACCAACACCGATCCTCAATTCATCTAGCGTATTCCACTGGCAAGATGGATAAACCGGTCGCGGCACACTTCTTACAGCTGAAACACCAGCTTTCAACCCCCTATGATGATCGACTGGATTCCACCACCACACCGGGGTGGCGATGGGGGTAAATTCCTATTGAAGAGAGAGGCCTATTGGATTCATTTCCTTGGAACATGTCATCCAAAGGACTCAATGAACAGAATCCGTTACATATGTTTCTATAGATTATTTTTTGACTTTGTGATTTTTTTTGATCTTTTGTCCTAATTTTTATTTTATTTTTCATTGACGGTGCTGGTTTGTCCAGATATGATTGAGCCCACTGATCTTAGCTGTACGGCATCCTCTGTCTCTCATTTTTTAGTGTATTTTGTGCTTTATTGTGTCCTCATGTGTCTTTTATATTTATATACATGAGGATTTATGTCTTAAATGTTTTTCACTTTTTTCACTTTTTTCATTTTTACAGTTTTTCTCATTGTGTGCTCTTAGATATGTCTGCATTTGTGGAACTGTAAAAACCTGGGCTGCTGGAATTGGACCATTTCCTATAGCACTATAATGTCTCCCCACATTAAAAGCTATTAGCATTCTTAAGTGGAATATGACAACAACATACGTAGCCTTAGTAGGAGGACCGTAGCACCGTTGCTAGGCAACGGACGGCTCTTCTAACCCTATGTATTGCCTTGTATACAGTGTGATCTTTGATAACAACCCCCTTGGTGCTGGAATTACTATTAAGCTGGTTTATATAACAGTCTGTGCATACTTTTTGTTGACCTAGGACCAGTGCGGGTTCCCGCCGGTGACGCGCGCCGGTCCATTGCTAAGTTGCACGATACCGGAAGTGCGCGGCCTGTAACAGGAAACTTGATGCGTTCCACGGCGGTGGCGTGCGTTCCACCACTGGGAATTATTTCAATTAATAGGTTTGTGACTTTCTTTCTTGGTTTTACCAGTTGTCTTTGGCGCACCATATTACATGCTGATTTCAAGGGGACATTAGACTTTTATAGCTATAGGTTTAACTGATATATGTAAGTATTCAATAATTAATTGTTTGTTTGATGGGATGGCCTTCATGGTATTTATAGTTCCACAGTGCAGTGACTGTGCAGGGGAGATGGCAGCCTAAAACTTTGGTCTTGAGAAAGGTTCCAGTGGGGACCGAAACGCTGACCGTGACCCTGTGACCCTATGTGAGCTGAATAAAAAGAATACACTTTTCACTTTGAAGTAGTCTGGTGAGTGCGTTCTTTGCTATACACTCTATTTCTGGGACTTTGTTTGGAATGGACTGGTCTCTGGTTAATACACCTCAGCTGCTGTGATATTTGAATATGCGAGTGCAACTTTACAGGCACACACACACACACACACACACACACACACACACACACATATAAAATTCTCCAATTCGGTCGGCACTCAGATCCTAAAAACACAGCTTCCCCCAGTGCCTGAATCCTTTAAGCATAGCAATCCAATGGCGGTATAAACGGCACTCGCAGGGTTGTATATGAAAAAATGCTGGCAGGTTTAATGTAACGTTTCGGAGCTACAGCTCCTTCCTCCAAACAGCACCAGACAAGACTTGTCTGGAGGAAGGAGCTGTGGCTCCAAAACGTTACATTAAACCTACCAGCATTTTTTCATGTACAACCCTGCGAGTGCCGTTTATACCGCCATTGGATTGCTATATATATATATATATATATAGCAAAGGAGAACAACGTGGCACTCACGGCAAGTTTCAATAATCACAACCACAGCATTAGCGTAGAGCAACGTTTCAGTGGCACCCCACTGTCGTCAGGCTTAAGCCTGACGACAGTGGGGTGCCACTGAAACGTTGCTCTACGCTAATGCTGTGGTTGTGATTATTGAAACTTGCCGTGAGTGCCACGTTGTTCTCCTTTGCTATTATTTCACTTTCACGGAGGCACCGGCTCTTGATTCATATAAGCTTTTTGGAGTGCCTTGTCCACCGATCTCTATATATATATATATATATATATATATATATAACATAGAGGGTCCACACTCACGTTTATATGAAGAAAGTGCTGGGGTGACATCCAATGAGGGAGAAAAATCCACTCCAATACAATTCCAAATTAAGGGAGCACTCACCAGTCTTCAAGTAGAAAAAGTAATTTATTCAGACCATCAGCATATAGTTTATGTCGACGTTTCGGTCACTATTCTGACCTTGATCTTGACAAAGGTCAGAATAGTGACCGAAACGTCAACATAAACTATATGCTGATGGTCTGAATAAATTACCTTTTTCTACTTGAAGACTGGTGAGTGCTCCCTTAATTTGGAATTATATATATATATATATATATATATATATATAGATAAATAGATAGATAGATAGATAGATAGATAGATAGATAGATAGATAGATAGATAGATAGATAGATAGCTAAAATTTGCCTGCCTCCTTGTAAGGGGCCCCACCATTTGAAGTGCCCCGGGCCCTCCATAGCCTTAATCCGGCTCTGGATAGAGCGCACAGCAGCATGCATCGCAAACTTGTGATGTCACCCCACCCGGCACCCGGCAGTGCTTGTCTCAACGCAGCATATCATAGTGTGAAACAATAAAGGTAAAATTGTTTTTTATTGTTATGGTCCTGACGAAAGATTTGAATAATAAATCTGAAACATTGATAGACTTATGGGGCCAAATGTAATAGAGTTAGAGTTTCAGAAAGTGAGATTTGGTAAGGTTTTTCAGTTTTTTTTAAAGTGGCAATCATTTACACTGCAAAACCAGGTTAAACTTGCTGTGTAAATGATTTCCACTTTAAAAAAAACCTGCAAAACCTTACCAAATCTCTCACTTTTTGAAACTCTCACTCTATAACATTTGGCCAATGGTGTCCTGTACCTAGACTGTATATTTGATGGAAAACCTGTGAGTGGCGCTTACCATCTACTCTGTTATGTAGGCCCCAGCTGTAGCCTTCAGAGGTAGCTAATACAAACCTATATACTTCCTGCTTGGATTGGGATGACAAAGCCTAATATATATCCTATATTAAACACTATAAAAGGTTAAGAGACACAGTACGCAATTGGCGCACGAGGTACCGTAAGGGTACGCCCTAAGCGTAGCGTACGCTGTATCGAGAGCGAGCCGCTCGAGCGACACAAACGCTTGCGAGAATACGCTGTTGGTATCAAGCACACCATAGGCGGCCGATCACCATAATGTTACGCTAATAGCGTAACGGACGCTTGTGAACAGGAAACGAACACAAGCGGCACGGACGCTCACAGAATTAAACCTTAATAACGATACCTTAACGAATGTACTTATACTGTAAACCTTTGTGCAGTGATAATGTGTAGATGCAATGCAGTGTAACCTTGTTAGTTTAAAAGCTGTATGAGCGACTGAGACGCTCAGAGAACCCTTAGCCATATAATAAACACTCAAATGCCTGTCTAAGGTTCTAACACCTTTAAGGGAGAGAATGAACGTTCAATTGCAAAAGAATACACAATACAGTTTATACACTACAGTGCTAACATCAATACCTAACAGAATTACTACACGTAAATATACAATAGTGGCACAATAACATTTAAGGGGAAGGAGAGAAGAATGGCTTACAACGAAAGAGACAAAATGGCTGCAGAGAACTTACACACGAGGGGAAACAGTCGCAAGCGCTTCCTGGATATCCAGCTCCCGATTGTCAGTGATGAGAACCGTTGAGGAGAGTAGAGTGTTGTCTCCCCAAGCCTATTGCAAGTTATATTTATTCACACTAGCTCAAGTCATACTACAATAGATACTGTATGCCCTCTTTCCATTGGTTAGGGGGTGGGACATGTACTGTACCTGGGATCATTGATTAATTCAAGAAGTTGGGTGATGACTAACACTTGTTATTATTTAAAATTTCTGTCTTGTGGGAAACTATTGTTTGGGGAAAACAAAACAAACCCTGTCTCTGGGTTTTGTTTTGTTTTCTCACTGTCCACTTTCAGTTGAGACAATGGCATCTCAGCAATCATTCTTCTGGAGAGAAACCTAGACCCATTCATAAACAAAAGGTGTCAGCCCTCCTCATAGAATCTCGAAGCTTAGTGTAATTAAAGGCTATTGTATTCCGTCTGCGGGAAAGAAACTGACTGGTCTTAGGTGTAATTTATTCGGAATACAATTAATCTTTAATTACTATTTCTGTGCTTAACTATGCATAAGACCATGTGAAGCCCTCCCAACTACCATAAGCCTAACACCTCTACAATACCCCACAGCTGGACACCAAATACTACCCTGAAATCTTTGTCTAAGCTTTCCCAGCATGCAAAGGGGAATCTCTCAGGTCTAAGAGCCATCTTAGACCCACTGATACCTGCTGAACTCAGGGGAATATTAACTTCTAAAATACATTATTTTGATTAAATATGTAGCGATCGAGTCGCATGCTAGACGCACACAAACTCTACCGTAAATGCACATACCGTGCGCCTGAGCGTGCACGCGACTGCGAATATGCGCACGCACGGGAGGGCTTGTGCATGTGCAGCGAGCACACGCATGGGGATAAAACAAGGCAATGTAGGTTTCTATATTTTTCGACTTTGACAGGGAGCAGGGTATCCACACTCCTGAAGAAGTCCAGCTATTAGCATTAGGGACGAAACGTGTTGAGGCAGTGCGGGGTAAGTACCCTGGGCCCCCAATCTCAAAGGGCCCCCTGGCAAAAGTTTCTGTCCACTAATGATTCTGCCCGTCTCCAGGCTCCACCGCCAGCAGCAGCACTCCCAGCAGCAGCAGAATCTGCTGGGAGATCTGCTGCCCATGGCAGAGCCTGGAGAGAAAGAGAATCACCCCACTTCCAGCTGCAGCAGTACAGTCCTGATTCTTGCCTTACAGGGCAGTGCGCAATGGCTGGTGTCTGCGTCCCTGCCCCAGCCCACAGAAATCTCATTGGAGTGGAGGTGGAGGCAGGGATTGCTGGCAGTGCACCTGCCTCCTCACTGCCCTGCTAGCTGTCTCTGTCCCGACTTCCGATTCCCGAAGTCCCGTCGCAGCAGCTCATGCTTTTTTGTGAGGGTTAGGCTAAGAGGGACTGACAGGGGAGAGTGCCTGGTGCATGCTGTAGTGCAGCACAGGAGGCAGTAACAAGTGCATAGTTTAGTGTTCGGGACACCGGCTACCGGTTTGCTGCATTTTTCAGATATCAAGGGGGAATGCATTTTTACTGTTTTCACTGGGAATGTTTAGAAACAATTATGGCCGGATCTGATGTAATACGCCTAGCCCGCAACATTTGCAAATATGGAAGGCTTTTGAGTTGAAGCGTGTGGACACTATCATTCCTTAGTATGATATTTCTATTGGTCCTCTTGATAAATAATGCTGTGCCCAATTTATGTTCATTAACAGATATATTGTCATCTAAATAATGAATTGACTCTGTACTGATTTCATATGTCATTTTCACCACACTATTAGACCTATTATGTTCATCCAGCAGGTGACGTAGGTGCGGTACTGTAATAGTACAGGCCAATAATAAGTCATCTATGTTTCTCAAGTACAAATTGATGTTAGGATCAAGCCCACCATCAATATAGAACAATTTTTGTACAATGGCATACATAAATGCGTTGGTGCACAATGGGGCCACTGAGGACCCCATCGCACATCCCGCCCTTTGCAGGTAAACCTACCGTCATGTATAAAGTAATTTCGAGTTAATACCAGCTGTAACAATATAAGAAAAAATTGTACAGGTGGCCCTTCGTAGACTGGATTAGCAACAATTAGTGCCCTGACTGCCTCCACATCTACATCATGAGGTATGCAGGTGTAGAGGCTAGTCACATCTGCACTGCACAGCACTGTCAACCCTGGCACTACATCAACCTCCTGTAACTTATTTAACAAGGACGTAGTGTCCTGAAGATAAGAGGGAATTTGCTTAATACATGGATTTAAAAATGAGTCCAGGTAAATGGAAATGGATTGGTACAGGGAGCCCCTGCCCGATACAATGGGACGACCGGGCGGTGTTCGTGGGTTTTTATTAATTTTAGGGACCACATAGAACAGTGGCACCACTGGGAAGTCATCTGTTAGCTTGACATAGTTGTTCTGATATGATACCGTCCTTTGTCGACTGTAACAAGACAGAATCCAATTCTCTCATAAAGCGAATTGTTGGATCTTTGGGAAGCAATTCATAAGTTGTCACATCCAGTAGTTGACAATCACATTCTGCTCTATAGTCCACAAGATTTTGTACCACCATGGCACCGCCTTTGTCGGCAGTGAGGATGATAATGTCGGAACGTTCAGACAATGTTTTTATTGCTGTCATTGCCTCCTTACTGAGGTTATTTATTTCGGCTCGTGTTTCTATTGCCTCATGACCCTCAGACTCTAACATCCTAGTAAAGGTACATATTGATGAATTTTGTGTCAAGGGCTCGAATTTGGACGTAGGCATGATCTGTTTGAGTTGTGGAGGTATATCAGAACCTGTACATATAGATTGCTGCTGCACTTGTTTGCCAAAATGGTCCTTCAATCGAAGAGTCCTATTGAGTTTCTATGTGCTCACTTTCCAGTCAATGGGATCCATGTGTGTGGTTGGTACAAAAGACAGTCCTTTAGATAATAGTCGATGTTCTACAGAGGTTAGGGGTTTATCTGATAAATTAAATAGTAAGTCATTTACCAATGCGGCGACCTTTTGTTTGTATAGTCTTTGGTTTTGCCGCGCCTGCCTCGTCCTCTTGTGTTGGTTTTTGGACGTAGTGCCGATCTTGTTTGTGCCCCTAAAGGGTGGATATTATCAACAGGTGTAGTGGGCCATGCCTCAGGTTCACTCAAAGAAGTACTAGACCCCTCAGTGTCTCTAAAGTATGTCCTCTGTCTCTGCTGCTTATAAGATCTTGAATGCTCAAAGGAGGGGTTAGCATTGGATACCCAGGCGTACACACTTCGTTGCTCATAATCGAGCTGTACTTTATATAATTTTTCCTTTTTAATGGCAATTAGTTCTCGTTTACATTGTGCCATCTGGGTATTCAAACGTTCCAACCACGCATTACTGGTGTCGGCCAATAGGATACTTTTATTACTGGCTTCAAATTCAACAAGTTTCATTCAGTTCTCTTGTGGCTTCTTCAATTACTAAAAGTAATAAGTCCATAGAGCACTTATTCAGTACTGCTAACCCCCTGGCAGAATGAAGTATTACATTGGCCGATGGTGGGCATATTTTTGATTCTAAAGTCTCTGAGTAGCTGTTTGGATTTATAGTAATCCGACAAAGTAATGCTGTGGTACAAATAGTCACATTTACGCTGCTTCAATTTAAGCCATTGTTTGTAAATGAATTCCGGAGTTTGAGCTAGTGTGTCATCATCCAATTGTTGTTTGAATAAAATAGGATTTTAATTACCTAGAGTTAATCCTTTTCTCGTAGTCTGTAGAGGATGCTGGGGCCCATATTAGTACCATGGGGTATAGACGGGTCCACCAGGAGCAATTGGCACTTTAAGAGTTTAACAGTGTGGGCTGGCTCCTCCCTCTATGCCCCTCCTACCAGACTCAGTCTAGAAACTGTACCCGAGGAGACGACATACTTTGAGAGAAGGAAATACACAGATAGTGGTGAGATTCATACCAGCTCACACAACAAGGCAAATCCGGTCAACATGCCGGAAAACTCAGCAATAGCTGAAACAGTACTGAAAAAGTAAAGAACGCAGAACTTACCTAGGACAGGGCCGAAACTAGGGGGGGGCTAGGGGGGCATGTGACCCAGGCGCAGGATTTAGAGGGGCGCTGAGAGAGACCCGGCGGCAGTGCCGTTTCTACTCCTTATCGCCTCTCCCCGAGCGCTCCTGCTCGGGGGGCAGAGTTTCACGGAATGACGCGTTGCGTCGTGACGTCACGACGCAAATGCGTCATTCCGCGAAGCCCCGCCCCCCGAGCAGGAACGCTCAGGGAGAGGCGATAAGCATGAAGGAGGAGGCGGCCGGCGCGAGGGACGTGAGGCGGCGGGACCGAAGAGCGGGAAGACATAAGTATTCTCTCTCTCTCCCCCCCCTCCTTCCCCCCAACTTGAAACCTGCCTGCCGCTGCCGCACTGTGTAAAATGGGGACACCTGCCTATGGGGATACCTGCCTGCCGCACTGTGTAAAATGGGGGCACCTGCCTGCGTACTGTGTATTATGGGGGGCACCTGCCTGCGTACTGTGTAATATGGGGGCATCTGCCTGCGTACTGTGTATTATGGGGGCACCTGCCTGCGTACTGTGTAATATGGGGGCATCTGCCTGCGTACTGTGTAATATGGGGGCACCTGCCTGCGTACTGTGTAATATGGGGGCACCTGCCTGCATACTGTGTAATATGGGGGCATCTGCCTGCGTACTGTGTAATATGGGGGCATCTGCCTGCGTACTGTGTAATATGGGGGCACCTGCCTGCGTACTGTGTAATATGGGGGCATCTGCCTGCGTACTGTGTAATATGGGGGCACCTGCCTGCGTACTGTGTAATATGGGGGCATCTGCCTGAGTACTGTGTAATATGGGGGCATCTGCCTGCGTACTGTGTAATATGGGGGCACCTGCCTGCGTACTGTGTAATATGGGGGCACCTGCCTGCGTACTGTGTAATATGGGGGCATCTGCCTGCGTACTGTGTAATATAGGGGCACTTGCCTGCGTTCTGTGTAATATGGGGGCACCTGCCTGCGTACTGTGTAATATGGGGGCATCTGCCTGCGTACTGTGTAATATCTGGGCATCTGCCTGCGTACTGTGTAATATGGGGGCATCTGCCTGCGTACTGTGTAATATGGGGGCATCTGCCTGCGTACTGTGTAATATGGGGGCATCTGCCTGCGTACTGTGTAAAATGGGGATATATGCCTGCCGCGCTGTGTAAAATGGGGATATCTGCCTGCCGCACTGTGTAAAATGGGGATACCTGCCTGCAGTGTTATTGTTGGTAATGTAGATGTAGTGTAGTGTAGTGTAATGAAGTAATATATAGTACAGCATATAGGGTATGTAGTACAGTGTATAGGAGCATGTAATGTAGTGCAGCATATAGGGGATGGTGTAGTAGTGTAGTGCAGCATATAGGGGATAGTGTAGTAATGTAGTGCAGCATATAGGGGCATGTACGTAGTGTAGTGTATAGGAGCATGTAATGTAGTGCAGTGTATAGGGGATAGTGTAGTAATGTAGTGCAGCATATAGGGGCATGTACGTAGTGTTAGGAGCATGTAATGTAGTGCAGTGTATGGGAGATAGTGTAGTAATGTAGTGCAGCATATAGGGGCATGTACGTAGTGTAGTGCAATATAAAGGGCACTTAGTGTAATCATGTAGTGCAGTAATGTGGTGCAATGTGTGGGGACACACAGGGGCTATGTGACAGATGCTTAGGACATTTGGGGCACATGAGGCGCAATTTTGTTCAATGGTATCCCCTTTCTAAATATTTGATAACATGATAATTTTTTGTGTAATACGGGGGGGGGGGGGGGGGGCGCCAAAATGCTTCCTTGCCCCGGGTGCAGGATAAAGAAGCGCTGGTCGGGCGCCCAGCATCCTCTATGGACTATAAGGATTTACCGGTAGGTAATTAAAATCCTATTTTCTGTTACATCCTAGAGGATGCTGGTTTCCATATTAGTACCATGGGGATGTACCAAAGCTCCTAGAACTGCTTGACCAAACTTGAAGTCATCAGAGGACAAAGTATCGAACTTGCAAAACTTAGCAAACGTGTTCGATCCAGACCAAGTAGCTGCTCGGCAAAGCTGTACAGCCGAGACACCCCGGGCAGCCACCCAGGAAGAACCCACCTTACGAGTAGAGTGGGCCTTAACAGATTTTGGACACGGCAATCCTGCCATAGAATATACATGCTGTATGGTGAACATGATCCAGCGGGAAATCAACTGCTTAGAAGCAGGACACCCAATTTTCTTGGGATCATAGAGGACAAATAGAGAGTCAGATTTTCTGTGACGTGCCATCCTCTTCACATAAATCTTCAAAGCCCTCACAACATCCAAGGCCTTTGAAGCAATTAAGGAGTCAGTAGCCACTGGCACCACAATAGGTTGGTTGATATGAAAAGCAGACACAACCTTGGAACTGTTGACGAGTCCTGAGTTCCGCCCTATCTTAATGGAAGACCTAATAGGGACTTTTACAGGACAAAGCCCCCAATTCCGACACACGTCGAGCCGAAGCCAAGGCCAACAAAGTTACTGCCTTCCACGTGAGAAACTTGATTTCAGCCTCCTGTAGAGGCTCAAACTAAATCAATTGCAGGAACTGTAACACCACATCAAGATCCCAGGGAGCCGTTGGCGCCACTAAGGTAGGCAAAATGTGCAGAACCCCTTTCAAAAAGGTCTGAACCTCAGGGAGCACAGCCAATTGTTTCTGGAAGAAAATGGACAAAGCTGAGATCTGGACCTTGATGGAGTCCAATCTCAGGTCCAAATCCACACCTGCTTGCAGGAAAAGGAGAAAACGTCCAAGTTGGAACTCCACCGCAGGAAATTTCTTGGATTCACACCAAGACACATGGGTAGGAATAACCTCGCTTGGAATACCCTTCTGAGCTGAGATCTGGTGCTCAACCGCCATGCCATCAAACATAGCCACGGTAAGTCTTGATAAGCGAACGGCCCCTGCAGTAGAAGATCCTCTTGAAGAGGTAGTGGCCTTGGATCTTCCAGCATTAGATCCAGCAGATCTGCGTACCAAGCCCTCCTTGGCCAGTCTGGAGAAATGAGGATTGCCAGAACTTTTGTTCTTTTTACAAGTTGCAGAACTCTTGGAATTAGAGGAAGTGGAGGGAATACATACACTGACGTGAACACCCACAGCATTACTAGTGCATCCACCGCCACTGCCTGTGGGTCTCTCAACCTGGAACAGTACCTCTGCAGCTTCTTATTGAGGCAGGAGGCCATCCCATCATGTCTATGTGAGGAACCACCCATAAACTGGTTACCTCCTCGAACACCTCCAGGTGAAGGTCCCACTCTCCTGGATGGAGATCGTGTCTGCTGAGGAAGTCCGCTTCCCAGTTGTCTACTCCCAGAATGAAGATTGTTGACATCTCTACAGCGTGCCTTTCTGCCCTGAGGAGGATTTTTGTCACCTCAGACATTGCAGCCCTGCTCTTTGTTCCGCCTTGTCGGGTTATGTAGGCCACTGTGGTCACGTTGTTCAGCTGCACCTGAACAGCCCAATCCTGTAGAAGTTGTTCTGCTTGAAGAAGGCCGTTGTATATGGCTCTTAGCTCCAGGATGTTTATCCTAAGAAGAGACTCCTGACTCGACCACCTTCCTTGGAAGGTTTACCCTTGAGCGACTGCTCCCCAACCTCTTAGTCATGCATCTGTGGTTAGAAGGATCCAGTCCTGAACTCCGAACTTTCGGCCCTCCAGAAGGTGTGGTAGTTGTAGCCACCAGAGGAGCAAAATCCTGGCTTTCGGAGACAGACGTATCCTCTTGTGCATGTGTAGGTGAGATCCCGACCACTGGTCCAAGAGATCCAGTTGAAAGGTGCGAGCATGAAACCTTCCGTACTGCAGAGCCTCGTAGGAGGCAACCATCTTCCCCAGAAGGCGGATGCACTGATGAACCGACACCCTGGGAGGCTTCAAGACATCCCGAACCATGGTTTGACTCACCAATGTTTTCTTCACCGGTAGAAACACCCTCTGCACCTCTGTGTCAAGGATCATCCCCAGGAAAGATAGCCTCCTTGCCGGCTCCAGATGAGACTTTGGAAGGTTCAGAATCCAACCATGCTCCTTGAGCAGATGCATCATGAGAGCAATGGTTCTTAACAACTTCTCCTTGGACAATGCTTTGATCAGCAGATCGTCCAGATATGGAAATATGTTCACCCCCTGCTTGCGGAGGAGAACCATCATCTCTGCCATCACCTTGGTGAAGACCCTTGGTGCCGTGGAGAGACCAAACGGCTGTGCCTGAAGCTGATAGTGATCATCTAACAGTGCAAACCTGAGATAAGTCTGATGCACAAACAAATGGGAATGTGGAGGTACGCATCCTTGATGTCCAGGGACACCAGG
This sequence comes from Pseudophryne corroboree, assembly GCF_028390025.1. Taxonomy (NCBI): domain Eukaryota; kingdom Metazoa; phylum Chordata; class Amphibia; order Anura; family Myobatrachidae; genus Pseudophryne; species Pseudophryne corroboree. The sequence goes on from NC_086444.1 coordinate 783,319,924, forward strand.
AACTCCCCCTCTTTCAGTCCAGTGAGAACTGCCCTCAGAGACTCCATCTTGAATTTGAAGTCCCTGAGATAAGGGTTCAAAGATTTCAAGTTCAGAATTGGCCTTACTGAACCATCCGGCTTCGGAACCACAAAAAGGTTCGAATAGTAACCTTTGGTCAACTGATGAGGTGGAACTGGAACAATGACCTCGGACACTATCAATTTTCGGATAGCATCCAGAAGAATAGCTCTGTCTGCCGGCAAAGCCGGCAAGCCTGATTTGAAGAGTCTGTGAGATGGGAGAGTTTGAAACTCTAGCCTGCACCCCCGGGACACAATATCCTGTATCTAGGAGTCCTGGCCAGGCGACACCCAGACGTGGCTGAAATGCCGGAGTCTTGCTCCCACCTGACCTTCCTCAAGGATTTGTGGTCCACCGTCATCCTGAGGACTTTGAGGTACCGGAAGCAGGCTTCTGATCCTGGGAACCAGCAGTAGCAGGCTTTTTGGATTTGGCACGACCACCTCTAAAAAAGGACTGTGACGTGTTGGGAGTGAAACGCTTCTTCGTAGCTGGTGTAGCTGAGGGGAGAAAAGGAGACTTACCCGCTGTAGCCGTGGCAATCCACGCATCCAGCGCCTCCCCAAACAGAGCCTGACCTGTATAGGGTAGGCTCTCCACACTTTTCCTGGATTCCACGTCCGAAGACCATTGGCGCAGCCAGAGACCCCTGAGAGCAGAGACAGACATGGAGGAGATCCCCGCAGCCATGGAACCCAAATCCTTCATGGATTCTACCAGGAACCCTGCAGAATCCTGTATGTTACGTAAAAATAAATCAACGTCACCTTTATCCATTGTAGTCAAGTCCTCCTGCAGAGTGATTGACCACTTTGCTATAGCTTTTGAAATCCATGCACAGGCAATAGTAGGCCGCAGTATAGCCCCTGAAGCCGTGTATATGGATTTGAGCGTATCATCCACTTTGCGATCTGCAGTGTCTTTCAATGCGGTAGATCCCGGGACTGGTAAGACCACCTGTTTTGATAGCCTAGAGACAGAGGCGTCAACTATAGGTGGAGACTCCCATTTCTTTCTATCATCTTCCGGAAATGGAAAAGCAACCAGAACCCTATTAAAGATCTGGAATTTTTTCTCTGGGTTTTCCCAGACTTTTTCAAATATAGCATTTATTATTTATTTCCTTAGATGCCGGGAAGGTGAGAGGGGCTTTCCTACTGTCTGTGAAAAAGGCCTCCTCAACCTGCTCAGGAGATTGCTAAATTTAGCACAGCTACGATCATTCACACTGACATGCGGGGGGAAGCCCAGCACAGGGCTATCCCGTCCCGCATGTCAGTGCCGCCCCCCCTCCCGCAGAAGTGCAAAGGGATCGCACAGCGGCGATGCCTTTGCACTTCAAGAGTTGCTCCCAACCAGCGCAGCTTTAGCGTGCTGGCCGGGAGCTATGCATCGCTCCATGGCCCGCAGCGTCATTGTCAAAGAAAGCACTGCAATCTGAGAGTTTCGTTCAATCCTCTCGGTGCAATGATATCTAAGACATAAATCCATAAATCCATATACACTCCTTCTGAAGCAATATTTTAGCTCGATTCTCTCCTCTAATTTTACAGGGGACATAGTCAATGATAATAGCTCTCATGCTAGTTACTCTCAGATTGCAGTGCTTTCTTTGACAATGATAAAAATAGCTATACCTTAGTCCATATGACCCTTATAAAGGTTGGTAATATTGCCCCTTATATGTATTATACCTTACATGGTTGGAATGTGTAACCGATTTTGTCCTGCAGAGAAGTTTGTTGATTTAATGTGTTTAAATGTGTTTTTGTTTCTTCATTGCTTAGCAACATCACGGTCCCCATATGGCTGAGCGCTGTGTTGTGTCCGGCGGGCAGCTACATGGGACGTGAAGGACGGCATCTTCCAGGTGGAACGGGTAAGGCTAAGAAAGGAAAGGAAAGAATGTCTCTTTGTTGGCGCACGTGAGATAATATTAAAATTTTACTTTTAATAGATACATTAAAATTGTCCAAACACAAAATAGAACAGTGCAATACATCAAATATTACAAAATAATACACAAATTACACATAGTGAATGAAATACTTAATAAAGTGAATTTTAAAACCAAGGCTCACTACCTGTGTTGTGTATATTAATCCTGGCCAGTAATAAAGGCAAGATATGAGGAACTCAGTGTTGCTACAATAGATATTATGCATAGATACTAGTAGCACAGTTACTATGTGCTCACTGGATGAGTACTAATTCAGAACATGGAGCAATAGAATAATTTTGAATAATACTTTGCTTTGATTGCTTTGATTATTTAATACTCAGCAAATTACTGAACATTGGGGGTAATTCCAAGTTGATCGCAGCAGGACATTTTTTTAGCAGTTGGGCAAAACCATGTGCCCTGCAGGGGGGGACAGATATAACATCTGCAGAGAGAGTTAGATTTGGGTGGGTTATTTTGTTTCTGTGCAGGGTAAATACTGGCTGCTTAATTTTTACACTGCAATTTAGATTGCAGATTGAACTCACCCCACCCAAATCTATCTCTCTCTGCACATGTTATATCTGCCCCCCTGCAGTGCACATGGGGGGTCATTCCGAGTTGTTCGCTCTGTATTTTTTTCTCGCAACGGAGCGATTAGTCGCTAATGCGCATGCGCAATGTCCGCAGTGCGACTGCGCCAAGAAATTTTGCTATGCAGTTAGGTATTTTACTCACGGCATTACAAGGTTTTTTCTTCGTTCTGGTGATCGTAATGTGATTGACAGGAAGTGGGTGTTTCTGGGCGGAAACAGGCCGTTTTATGGGTGTGTGCGAAAAAACGCTACCGTTTCTGGGAAAAACGCGGGAGTGGCTGGAGAAATGGAGGAGTGTCTGGGCGAACGCTGGGTGTGTTTGTGACGTCAAACCAGGAACGACAAGCACTGAACTGATCGCAGATGCCGAGTAAGTGTGGAGCTACTCAGAAACTGCTAAGAGGTGTCTATTCGCTATTTTGCTAATCTTTCGTTCGCAATTTTGATAAGCTAAGATTCACTCCCAGTAGGCGGCGGCTTAGCGTGTGCAAAGCTGCTAAAAGCAGCTTGCGAGCGAACAACTGGGAATGACCCCATGGTTTTGCCTAACTGCTAAAAAATGTCCTGCTGCTATCAACTTGGAATTACTCCCATTGTTGTGAACTATTGAATGCTATGGGGACAAATTACTTTTATGAATGATTGAGTCACAACATATTAACCAAAGTATTGCAGAATATTTGATGACTCTGTTTAGTAACAATAAACCTGCATATTTGTAATAAATATAATCATTGGAGAAGGGATATCACATTGAATAAATCCCCAAATAGTTATAATTCAGCTCTTAGCACTATAATCTCTGGATATTGATAGGACAACTATCTAGATTCTCAATCTAATAGACTGACCATAGTTTCACCAATATATTATATTTAGAGTACTAGATAGTTATCCCAGAGCATTCAGATCCGTAACAAGATATAATTAAACATAATAATATAAGACAAAATACAGGTAGTGAGCCTTGGTTTTAAAATTCAGTTTATTAAGTATTTCATTCACTATGTGTAGTTTGTTTAATTTTAATATTATCTCACGTGCCCCAACAAAGAGACAATCTTTCCTTTACCTTCTTTGTTGTACAATCTAATTGTCTCTGGCTGCACCCCCAAACATCCAGCCATAAGGGATTGATTTACTGACGGATATTAGTCGGGGTCTTCTCTTTCAACTAGACATTACTAATTATTCAGCTGGTGCATAGCATACCCTATCTCCCTTTACCCTTTATGTTCGGAACGAGTAAGGCTGCCTGATTGTGATTAAGTATAGGTATATATATTTGCTTTGTGCACTTGTTTAGTGTTATGCTGTCCTTGATGACGGGGTCCATCCCCGAAATGTAGGCTCTAATAAAGGATTGTTTTATTCTTATGAAAAAAGCCTGGTGAGTGCCGCTTATCTACATCTTCTACAAATAGCTCACCCTGAGCTTAAGATGGCACCGCAGCAAGTATTATGATTATCCCAGGTGGAGTGCCGGGCAACTGGACATACTATGCATGGCAGTAGCTCTTTGTTGTACCATATGGTTACTGACCTGTCAAGGCATCCGTGCAGCAGATTAAGCACCTTACTTGGATGACACGTTGTGCAGTGAGGATTCAGCAAATTCAGTTGCTTTTATTCACTTGGTGATAGTGGTCTTCAGCATACTCTCTGGGACTTTAAAGTGGCAGTAGCACCTTTTCCCAAAAAACGTGGCTACCCCTGTGAATGAGATAGATCAGGTGCCTGATCTGATTTCTCATTTATGGATGCTCGAGAAAGGTTGAGCTTCTCTGATGTACAGATGGGTCCTCCGTTATCTTGACTGTTTCTGCACCTAGACGGAGGTTTAGTCATGCCTAGGCAATAGCTGAGTTTAATCACGGACAGGCGCGTTGAGGCACAAGCATGCAATACACATCTCCACCACTGGGTGGCTAATGCTCCACTAATCCAGTAATTTAGTTTGAATAGTAGCAGATTGATCTACAGTACAAGCTCTGGCAAATGGTCAGTGACGACTGTAATGTTAATATACAGTCCTGTACTGCATAGTGTACACACAGATGGTGACCAATGGTCAGACGGAGAGAGTAAAAAAAAATAGTTTATTCAGATGCAAACGAACGTGTTAAAACACTTGTGTATGCAACTAATGTATGACCACTTGTGTATGCAGACACAACTAAAGTGTGAAAGGAATAATGTAGCTCATTGACTTTAAAGTATGCACAGTACACTAAATACTGTGTTTTGAATTATGAGCGTCCGAGTCCCCTAACAGCATAAACAAACACCAATGGGAAGGAATCACTGCTTGCATTACTTTTACACATGAACTTGTGTATCTTCCATGCAGCGATATGGGCTAGCTTGGTGAAGCTGAGGCACAGACCACTACACCTGTTGATAATATCCACCCTTTAGGGGCACAAACAAGATCGGCACTACATCCAAAAACCAACTCAGGAGGACGAGGCAGGTGCGGTAAAACCAAAGAATATACACAACAAAAGGCTGCCGCATCACTAAACGAACTTACTTTTTTATTTATCAGATAAACCCCTAACCTCTGTTGAACATCAAGTATTATCTAAAGGACTGTCTTTTGTACCGACCACACACATGGATCCCATTGACTGGAAAGTGAGCACATACAAACTCAATTGTACTCTTCGATTGAAGGACCATTTTGGCAAACAAGTGAAGCAGCAACCACCTCCACAACTTAAAAAGATCATGCCTAGGTCCAAATTCAACCCCATGACACAAAATTCATCAATATGTACCTTTACTAGGATATTAAAAGTCAGAGGGTCATGAGGCAATAGGAACACCGAGCCGAGCTAATAACCTCAATAAGGAGGAGATGACAGCAATAAAAACATTGTCTGAACGTTCCGACATTATCATACGCCCCACCGACAAAGGCGGTGCGGTGGTGGTACAAAATCTTGTGGACTACTGAGCAGAATGTGATCGTCAACTACTGGACTTGACAACTTATGATATACTTCCCAAAGATCCAACAATTCACTTTAAGAGAGAATTGGATTCTGTCTTGTTACATTCGACAAAGGACGGTATCATATCAGAACAACTATGCCAAGCATTAACAGTGGACTTAACTGTGGTGCCACTGTTCTATGTGGTCCCTAAAATTCATAAAAACCCACGAACACTGCCCGGTCATCCCATTGTATTGGGCAGGGGCTCCCTATACCAATCCATTTCCATTTACCTGGACTAATTTTTAAATACATGTATTAAGCAAATTCCCTCTTATCTTCAGGACACTACGTCCTTGTTAAATGACCTACAGGAGGTTGATGTAGTACCAGGGTTGACGGTGCTGTGCAGTGCAGATGTGACTAGCCTCTACACCTGCAAACCTCATGATGTAGATGTGGAGGCAGTCAGGGAACGGATTGTTGATAATCCAGTCTATGAAGGGCCACCTGTACAATTTTTTCTTATGTTGTTACAGCTGTTATTAACTCGAAATTACTTTATACATGACGGTAGGTTTACCTGCAAAGGACGGGGTGTGCGATGGGGTCCTCAGTGGCCCCATCGTACGCCAATGCATTTATGTATGCCATTGTACAAAAATTGTTCTATATTGATGGTGAGCTTGATCCTAACATCAATTTGTACTTGAGAAACATAGATGACTTATTATTGGCCTGGACTGGCACAGTACCGCACCTACGTCACCTGCTGGATGAACATAATAGGTCTGATAGTGTGGTGAAAATGACATATGAAATCAGCACAGAGTCAGTTCATTATTTAGATGACAATATATCTGTTGATGAACATAAATTGGGCACGGCATTATTTATCAAGAGCACTGACAGAAATAGCATACTAAGGAATGATAGTTTCCACCCGCTTCCTCTTCGCAAAGCCTTCCATATTCGTAAATGTAGCAGGCTAGGCGTATTACATCAGATCCTGCCTTGATTGATTTTACTTTGGATGAGATGGTAGATACATTTTTGGAGCGAGGTTATGATAAGGAAGCTTTTGGAACTCACTAAAAATAAAGTGTTGAATATCCCGCGGGAGGATACCTTAAAGTATCAAGATAACACTCATAAAGCTAATACCAGGGAAGTCGTTCCCTGGGTTAATCAATACACTGATAAAAGCCCTTCCTTAATGAAACAGGCTAAAAGTGGTGGCCTATGGTGAATAGTAACATAGATTTACCCCTATTACAAGAATCCAGACTTCTTCCAAGTTTTACTAGGAGCAGAAATTTAAAAGATCGCCTGGTTACATAGTACATAGTTACATAGTCAGTGAGGTTGAAAAGAGGCAAAATGCCCATCGGGTTCAACCTGTATTCTGCATTAATCTGTTTATACTACAATATGCCTGCTGAATTAATGGTTTAGTACCGATTGACAGCAATGATTCCTACCACTCCCATATATTTGTAATGTCAATATGCTAAATGCTAAAGCCCTAGATACATTTTCCATTTAGACAGTTGTCCAATACGTTTTTAAATGCATTTACCAAGTCTGCCATTATTACCTTCTCCGGCAGTGAGTTCCAAATCTTTATTGATCTTACCGTGAAGAACCTTTTCCTACATTGTGTACGGAATTTTCTCTCTTCTACCCTCAGCGAGTGCCCACGTGTCCTATACAGAGTTCTTTTAATAAACAAATCCGCTGCTAACTCCTTGTAATGACCCTTTACATATTTGAAGATATTAATAATGTCTCCTCTTAGTCTCCTCTTTTCTAGTGTATACATATTTAGCCTAGTAACCCTCTCCTCGTATTCCAGCAACTCTAACCCTTTAATCAATTAAGTAGCTAGCCTTTGAACTTTTTCTAGTTCCCAGACATCCTTTTTATAATATGGTGCCCAGAACTGAACACAGTATTCCAGGTGTGGACGTACCAATGATTTGTACAATGGCAGGATTACATCTTCGTCCTTTGTCTCAATGCCCCGTTTAATGCACGCAAGCACTTTACTTGCCTTCTTTGCTGCAGTTTGACATTGTTTACTGTTACTAAGCCTATTATCTATGAGCACCCCCAAATCTTTTTCCACCATAGTTACCCCTATATTTTCTCCATCTAGACTGTAGGATGCAAGTGTGTGTTTTTTGTCCCAAAATACATAACTTTGTATTTTTCTATATTGAACCTCATTTTCCAATTAGACACCCAGATTTCCAGTTTAACTAAGTCATTCTGTAGAGACTCCACATCGGTTTCTGAATGAATTACCTTACGCAGTTTAGTATCATCTGCAAAGATTGACACTATGCTTTCCAGGCCTATTCCTAGATCATTGATAAATATAGTGAACAGCAGTGGGCCAAGAACGGACCCTTGTGGTATTCCACTGACTACTGGTGCTCAGCTGGATAACATCCCATTGACCACTACTCGTTGTACCCTGTTATCCAGCCAATTACCTATCCATGTACAAATAGTATTTCCTAGGTCAAGTTCCCTTAATTTGTGGACCAGTCTCCTTCTCCTATGAGGCACTATATCGAAGGCTTTCGCAAAATCTAAGTAAACCACGTCCACTTCTTTTCCCTGGTCAAGATTCTCGCTCACTTCCTCGTAGAAGCTAATTAAGTTAGTTTGACATGATCTATTCCTTACAAACCCATGCTGACTTTTGCAAATAAACTTAGTTGCCTGTAGATGATCCTCCATGTCATCCCTCAAATGCCTTCTAATATTTTACCCACTATAGAGGTTAAACTAACTGGTCTATAGTTTCCAGGATTATTTTTAGTTCCCTTTTTAAATAAAGGCACTACCTCAGCTATGCACCAATCCTTTGGTACCATGCCTGATCTAATTGAACTAGTGAAAATCAAGTATAGGGGTTTTGCTAGCTGTGTCCTAAGCTCCATAATAACCCTTGGATGATAACCGTCTGGGCCTGGTAATTTATTAATCTTTATTTTGCTTAGTCTCTCCAGGACTACTTCCTCACTTAATTAAAGTATCTAGCTAAGAGTCATTACCTTCACGGTCGTTAAGCACTAATGTCACCTGCGCATCCTCCCTGGTGAATACTGAGGAAAAAAATTTGTTCAATATTTCCGCTTTTAATTTGTCATCGATTGTCAAAGCTCCCAATTCATCTTTTAATGGGCCCACATTCTCCTTCTTCAACCTTTTACTGTTTAAATATTTATAAAACTTTTTAGGATTGTTTTTACTCTCTATAGCGATTTGCTTTTCGTTTGCAATTTTAGCTGCTCTTATTACTTTTTTGCTTCTTTTATTGCATTCCTTGTAATACCGTAATGACTCCTCCGCTCCATTAGATTTAAATGTTTTAAAAGCACGCCTCTTATTAGCTATTGCTTCTTTGACCTCCTTTTTAAGCCACATTGGTTTGTGTTTAGTACTCCTGTGTTTACTACTCATTGTAACGAATTTGTGAATATTGCTTTCAAGCAACCCTTTTAAAGCATCCCACATTTCCGAAGTGTCCTTGCCATGAAACAACTCTTCCCAGTCAATGTCATTTAGTGCCTGTCTCAGCATATTGAAGTTAGCTTTTCTAAAGTTTAATGTTTTGGTTGCTCCCTTATAGCTATGTTTCTTGAAACTGATGTCGAAAGTGATCATAAAGTGATCGCTGTTTCCCAAAGTCTCCCCAACTTTAGTGTTTGATATATTGTCCACATTATTGGTAATAACCAGGAACAGAATAGTTTTACCTCTAGTTGGGTCCTCGACTAATTGAGTCAAGTATTGATCCTTCAATGTATTTAAAAACCTGCTGCTCCCGCCAACAGCAGAGCAGCCCCATCCCTTCTGCGGATCTCTCCTGGGGCTGGCTCTTGCTTTCCCCTGGCCCTGCACTGTGTGGCCTCTCCCTCCTGGGTCGTCTCCCCGGCCCTCCTATACTGAATTTACCTGGAGACTGAGGGTGGGGGCCTTCGGCTGCGCCCCCTCAGCTTATCTCCTCTTGCGGGCCCTCGGCTCCCCCTGTCGCATCCTTGTTGCCCGGGACCCCGCGCTGGAGGCCCCCCTGTTGCGACCCCCCAGAGCCCCTACTCCAGCCTGACTGAGGGCACCAGCGCTCTCTCGGAGCCCGTGGGATACCTGGCTGCTGCTGAGGCAGGACACCCCTTTCCTGCCGCCTGACCCTAGTACTGCCTTGGTCGCTGGCTGCTCCGTGACCGGGCATCCCCTCCTAAGGATCCTGGACGGGGGTGGGTAGCTGGAGTATCCTGGTGCTGTCCCGGTCCCTGGCTGGTCCGTGTCCGGGCATCAACCCTGCAGTTCCTGGACGGGAGTGGATTTCCGGAGTGCCCTGCCTTCTGCAATCTCTGACTGCCTGGCTCCTCTCCAGGACCATGTGGACCCTCCTCTCTGCCAGGGCTCCCCGGCCCTGTCCCACCCACCTTGCACGGCTGGCCACGTCATGATGCTCCTCTAGGGCCCCCGCCCTGCCCCCCCTGGTCCTGAGCCTTACTGCTGGAGCGCTTTCTCTACTTCCCTCCCTTTTATCCACTCCTTTCCTCATTGGTTCACAATGCCCAGGGGCGGAAAAAAGTCACAGGGGTCTGACCTCACACCGTTCCTTACTAAAAAGAGCACCCCAGCCAAGAGCAGGCCCGATGCTCCTGGACCCCCCAGGGCCCCTCCGATTCCGAGACCAAAGACGACGATCTCACACCCCTTACCCGCAGGGACTTTCTCTCCCTCCTGAAGGAGATGCGGATGTTAAAACCTCTGTCCAGGCTCTCCACTCCCTGAAATCCGACATTGCTGACATTGGCTCCAGAACGGATCAACTTGAACGACGAGTGGAAGAGGTGGTGTCGTTCCAACAAACGGTCGAGACCGACTTCCATCAACTCCGCCAAGATGTTGCCCAATTGCGGGAGGAGCATGAGGACCAGGACAATAGGGCGAGGAGAAATAACCTGAGGATTCGGGGTATTCCTGAGGAGGTCGAGGCGGCCCACCTTAACTTTTACCTTAATACCTCTTCGCCCACCTATCGCCTTACACCCCTGAGGAACCTCTTCTCCTGGATCGAGCGCATCAAGCCCTCCGACCCCGCTCCCAAGACTCCTCCCAGCCCAGGGATGTCATCCTCCATCTGCACTACTTCACTGCGAAAGAGGCCATTATGAGAGAAGCCCGATGGCTGGGGTCTGTGACTTTCCAGAACACCCCCCTACAGATCTTCCAGGACTTATCCCCACTCACCCTGGCCAAACGTAGGGACTTTAAACCCATCACCTCCCTACTCTCCCGTCATAATGTCAAGTACCGCTGGGGTTTCCCTTTCCGTATTCTGGTTTGGCACCAAGGGAAGCTGCTCACGGCCAGGAACCCACCCGAGGCCCACACGCTGCTCTCCAAGCTGGGTATCCACGCCGCTGAGCAGGATATTTCTGCTCAATGCTTGCCACCGCGGACACAGCGGAACCCATCTCAGCCTCCCCGATCAGAGTGGTTCACGGTCCCAGCCTCTGCGGCCTCCCAGGCTCCACCTCCAGTTCCCTGATGGACCTCTAGCTCTCTGACTTAAAGCCTTCTTTTTACAGTTGTGTCGACCTTTCCTGGTCGTACTCCCCTAGCCGGGGAGCCGTTGCATTCTAGATCTCCCGCATTCTGATTTCCTGACCCCTTAGTTGATTCTTGATTGCTCTGTTGTTACCCCTTGTTAAAATGTTAGAATCTTAACATGTTAATATACTAAAAAGTGCTAATATTTTTTTTTTTATGTGGTTTTTTTTTTTTTTTAATCCCCTACTCTTCCCTTTCTTTCTGGACCTGGCGCTCCATCTGTTTTTTGTCTCCGCTTTCTCTCCAGCTTTTTCCCTCAGGTATCCCCAGGGGAGGTTTGCCTCCTACTTATTGCTATGTGGTTTGTGATCCAACATCCGTACCCCATGCCACGCCCCCTTAGGGCTTTGAGCCCCCTTGCTGACCTAGGTGCCCTCCCGACACCTAGTATCCCTTCCCCCTGTCAGCACTACCCGTCCTGGCCCCTATTGCCGGACGACCAACCACCCTCCCACCCCTCCCGGTCTCCTTTCCTTCCTTCCTCCTTTTTGACCACGTTGTCACTCGCTTTATTTCCTCCTTCTCTATTTCTCTACTTCCCTCCCCTACTTTCAGTGTTCTACACTCCTTCTATTCTGCCTACCTCTCTGTTGCTTGCCCATGGGTCTCCGGGTACTCTCTCTTAATGTGAAGGGCCTGAATAGCCCTCAAAAGAGAGGTAAGCTCTTTGTCTCCCTTAAACTCCATAAAGGCGACCTGGTATTTCTCCAGGAGACCCACTTCCTACATAACTCCCACCCTACGCTGCAATGTAAACCATACCCCGATTCTTTCCATGCCTGTGATCATTCAGCCAAGAAACGGGGGGTCGCGATTTTATTCGCCCGTCACCTCACCTTTGAGCTCCTAGATTCCCATGCCGACAAGGATGGCCGATTTCTTGTTTTAATAGGGAAACTTAACAACAAACTATGCACCCTAGCTAACGTCTATGCCCCTAACCAACGACAGGAACCATTCTTTGCGAAGCTAGATGCTCTCCTTACTCGAGTCCGGCAAGGCGACCTCATTCTTGCTGGGGACTTTAACTCTGTTTTAAATCCAAAGATAGACCGCTCTCCCTCTCTCCCCACTACTTCTTCATCGGACTCCCTCCGCTCTAGATCCCTCCTCTGTCTTATGCGATCCCAGCTTCTCTACGACTCCTGGAGGATAAAAGACCCCTCTGCACGTGACTATACCTTTTATTCTGCTCCTCATAATTCCTAATCCCGCATTGATATGATCCTGCTCAGCCATGATCTTGCCTTTAATATCCACGCTGCCCATATACACCCACTGATCTGGTCTGATCATGCCCCTATCTCTTGCGACCTCTCAGGTCTGCTCTCACGCCCCCGCCCCCATGACATGGCGTCTTAACGACTCCCTCCTTCACAACCCAGAGATACGTTCCCATCTTCGGGACAAGATTTCAGACTATTTTACCCTGAACGATTCCCCTGACATTTCTAGGTGCACTCTCTGGCTGGCTCACAAGGCGGTTCTTCGTGGGCACATTATCAGCTTGGCCTCAAAAACCAAGAAACAGTCCCTCACTCGGTTCAACAAACTCTCTATTAAACTACACACACTCGAGGCCCAGCACAATGCGTCCTCCGACCAGGCTATCTTGTCTGAACTTCGTACTGTCAAAGCAGAACTTGATCTCCTTCTCTCCAGACGGGTGGCCAAACATCTTAAATGGCTTCGCCAGTCTTTTTACAAGAAGGGAGACAAAGCAGACAAGATCCTAGCGGCACGACTCCGTTCTACAAGAGCCAAAACTAATATTATCTCTATCAGAAATTCCCTCAACCAGCTAGTTCATGACCCCACTGCCATTAGGGCCGCCTTTCAATCCTACTACACTGACTTCCACCCCCTCACCTGGTTCTCCCTCTCTGTCCCACCCTGACCTAGTCTCTCATTTTCTTTCGGCTTCTAACTTGCCTAGATTGCCTCAGGACGCCATGGACCATCTTAACAGTGAGATCTCAGTGGAGGAAATTGCTCAGACTATACTCATGCAAAAAATTGGTAAATCCCCGGGCCCGGATGGGTTCAAAGCTCTTTACTACAAAAATGTTTCCGATCTTTTCTCCCCCCCCACCTTCAGTCCCTGTTTAATAGGATTGTCCATGGCGACCCCTTTTCCCCTGAGATGTTGGAGGCTAGAATTGTGGTGATCCCTAAAGAAGGCAAGGATACCCTTAACTGCGCTAGCTACCGCCCTATATCTCTCTTGAACTTGGACTTGAAAATCTTCGCTAAGATCCTAGCCAACCGCCTTAACCCGTACCTCCCTTCCCTTGTCCACTACGACCAGGTGGGGTTTATCCCGGGCCGTCAAGCGAGAGATAACACCAGACGTGCTATTGATCTTATACATATCTCGAACTCCAGGAGATCCCCCACTATCATACTTTCCTTAGATGCTGAAAAGGCATTTGACCCGATCTCCTGGAGTTTTCTGAGAGCCGCCCTGGAGGCCTATGGCTTGTCTGGTAGCTTTCTCACTGGTGTCCTGACACTATACTCCGCCCCCTCTGCCACAGTCTTAATCAATGGCGTCCCGTCTGCTCCGGTCAGCATTTCGAATGGTACACATCAGGGATGCCCAATTTCGCCGCTAATATTTGCCCTCATTATTGAGCCCCTCGCTTCGCAAATTAGAGCCCATCCGAATATAGACGGCAGTTCCGGCTTCCTTTCTTCGCACTACCCAACGAGCCCTCATGCGTTTTATCTGGAACCACAGACCCCCCCGCATTGCCGCCAATACCCTGAAATGGCCAACCTCCGCTGGCGGTCGAGGTCTCCCTGATATCAAACTCTACTACCTAGCCTCCCACCTATCTCATATTGTCACCTCTTATGCTCCTCCGGGATCTGTATCCTGGTTAGATATTGAGGCAGCCCTCGTTAACCTCTCAGACCTGACCCCCTTATGGGGTCTGCCCTCTACCTCCCGACCCCCAACCTCCAAACTCCTCCCCACTATTAAATTTAACCTTAAAATTTGGGATTCCCACACTCTGAAGATGGGTCTCACCACTACCCCCTCGCCCTTGACCCCCATCTGGCAGAACCCTATGTTCCCTCCTGGACTCTCGCTTATGAGATTCCGTACATGGATAACGCTAGGCTTCAAATTCCCGACTAATTTTGCCGATCTGGGCCAATGGCTGTCCCTACCGGACCTCCAACAGAAGACTCCCTCGTTCTCACTTAATCCCTTTCAATTCCTACAAATCCGACACTTTTTAGGTTCTCTGCCCTCCTCCGCTCTGCTTCGAGGCCTCACTCCCTTTGAAACTTTATGCACTAACTCTCACCTCTCCAAAGGCTTAATCTCCCAACTTTACTCCCTTTTACTAGATTCTTCCCTTCCCTCCTCCTGGCCCCACGAACTCGCATGGGAGCGTGACCTTGGGCCCCCTCCGGAGAGCGAAGACTGGGAGGACATGAGACTGGGGATTGCTAAATGCTCTATTGCTACTGCTTTTAAGGAGACTGCCTACAAAATTTACTACCGTTGGTACTACACCCCTGATAAACTGAACAAACTCTTTCCGTCTTCCTTCCCTAATTGCTGGAGGAACTGCGGATCTAGAGGCACTATGTTACACATATGGTGGGCCTGCCCGTCCATAGTCCCCTTTTGGAATCTAGTCCACTACCTCCTTAACTCCCTCCTGGACTCACCCATGCTGAAAGATCCCTGGATCTTTTTGCTGTGCTACCCTCCTTCGATGCTTAATAAATTCTCCCAAAAACTGACTGCTCATATTCTAACAGTGGCAAAATCACTGATAGCTCTTAATTGGAAGAACCCCTCCCCACCCTCCCTCTCGACCCTTAAAACCAAAATTTGGCATATTGCATCTATGGAGAAGATTACATATTATCTCCATGACCGGGGTCACGTTTTTGAGCAGGTTTGGGCCCCCTGGCTAGCTGCAGAACGTAGATCGCCGTCTCCCCCCTCTTGCTCATGACTCCTTCCGCGGACCCATGGGCATTGGTTACCACTCCGCCCCCATCGCATTGCTCCTTTTCTTCTCTTTTCTCTTCTCTCCTTTTCTTTTTCTCCTTATCTTCTGTCGTCTCGCTCTTACCCTCCCACTCTTTCTTTTTTCTGATTTCAATATTTCCAGGATATGTACTCTGATTGGACTATATCGTGGTTTCCCCTCCCCATATCCCCCTCTTCCCCCCCCCCCCCCCCAAATTTGATACTTGATTACTAATGTTTTACTTCTGATTACTCTCGTTGTTTCTTCTAAAATTGTGGTTTCTGTTGGACGTTGGTCAGCTTGACCGCCTGTCCCTCCTGTCAATGTATTGTTTACCCATTCTGTGCAACCACGCAAAATAATGAATTAAAAAAAAAAAAACTGCTGCTCCTAGTTTTTACACATGAATCGTTACTCCAATTTATATCAGGATAGTTAAAGTCTCCTAACACTAGGATGTCCCTCATTCCTGCTGGTTTTTCAATTTGCTGTAAGAGTTGTTCCTCCTCATTTACGCTAATATCCGGTTGCTTATAGCACGTGCCAATGACTAATTTCTTTGCTTCAGTGCCTTCACTTGTTATCTCAACCCATAGTGACTGGTTAAACTAGACATCACGGGCATGGATAAGAAGAATCCCCAATACTTTCTTACCAGGAAAAATGGCTGCTATAAATGCTTTGGGTGTGTGACCTGTAGAGCCTTATTAGTGGGTAGCACTTTTGGATACCCCCATACAGGGAAGAGATTCTCTATTAGGTATCCAGTTACATGTAGTACCATTTTTATAATATATATGCTGACCTGCCCATGTGGGTTAGCATATATAGGAAAACTCAAGTATATATAGGAAAACTCATTTCATATGACCAGCATACAGGACCGTTCTGATTCTTTGTATACAGTGGTAGCTGTAATGTATAGCTGCTGTCCTCAATGCTGTCCTCACTCTGAATCAGATTCAGAATGGTCCTGTATGCTGGTCATAAGAAATTTTGATTGTCTTGCACTGATTGCTTTATCAAGTTAAATACTAAGATTTTTAATTGTTATATAGGGACTCCATCCCAACTTTTACTTCTCCTCAGTTAGAGTTCCGCTCTTACATATAAAAAAAACACCCCTGAGGAAGTCTGGTTAGACGAAACGCGTTGGTTGATAAATATTGTGGGCGGACAGGCTGCCATTTGAGCTCCTCCCTGGCTGGGGTGGACAGCAAGTCCATTTAAGATCTTGTCCCACGATTGTTAAGATCAATGTAAGAGTTTATCTATTTCAGAAAAAGATTTTAATAAATTTTATTGGAAGCTATGGATTAACGAGTGATATTGCTGTCTGGGTGAATCTGGTGAGAGGGTCTTTTTCAGAATCATCTCTCCGTGGTCAAATCCATAGGATTATCCTAGAAGGAACTACAAAGAGACATTTATACACATTAGAGCGCTCTCCGTACAACCATCTGTATATATATATATATATATATATCCATTAGGTCCACACTCACTGCTGCAATCCACAACATGGGCGGTGCTCCATAAAGGGCTCTCAAGAAGTCCAAAATATATCCAGAGAAAGTGCAGGCACTCACCACTTCCTTAATGATGAAGAGATTTATTGCAACTCACAGACGTATCTCACATAGAGACGATCAACAGCATGTCAGCAAAAAATGTCGACATTTCGGCTCCATCTGAGCCTTTTTCAAGACGGGTAAGATCACAACAGGTTCACACCCAGCAGCCCAGATGGAGCCGAAAAGTCGACATTTTTTGCTGACATGCTGTTGATCGTCTCTATGTGAGATACACCTGTGAGTTGCAATAAATCTCTTCATCATTAAGGAAGTGGTGAGTGCCTGTACTTTCTCTGGATATATATATATATATATATAAAATACAAGGCTCATATTTATCATCAACTTATAATATTCACTGCATTTGAAATGGACTGTTTTTACATGTGGATAGTGCTGAATGATTTTATTATTGTTCTAACGCTTGAATTGATGGCTGCAATTACAGTACATCTAAAGTACTCAAATTGCATAATGACATAGGCAGCTGGCACTGGTTCTTTTTAATCCATATTCACTGCATTGTTTCTTTTTGTTCCCATTTACTGTTTGCTCTGAAATGAAATTCTTTCTTAGCCTAATTATGTGTGAGAAATTGATCTGACAATTATTTATATTCCTTTTCATTTTCAATACAGATAAAAAAAATATTTTGGATGTATGTATATGTTTTTCAAGTGTCATGACAGCACCTGAGCATTGAATAGTTTGATCTTGGATGTTATATTACCTCTATATGGGTCTGAGCCACTATTATAGTATGGCATATGCAAAATTGGGGTTGAAGTATTGTGTAGATTTATTTTTTTCATTAACTGATCTCACTGCTGACTTAGTCATCAGGATAGTGAGATATGTACAGTAGAGTTTCTTATTGTGGATTGACGTAGTGAGTCTATAAATGGGAGAATTTATTCCAATCTTTTCATATATCAGAGGCTCTCTATTGACAAATTAATTTGTTAACCAGTCCCTGTTTTCCAAGAATTTGCCAAGCAAATAATGCACATTGGAGAATCATGCCAATTACAGAGCATGGGACATAAAGTAGAAAATCTAGAAGCATCGACAAAGTGTCACATGTTTATAGTCTTGTAAAAGAAGCCTTTCTGAAACTCCCTGTATTATTGTTGAAGAAAGTGATTTGTAAATGTTGTTTTGGAGATGTCTGTGATGACTCTAGCAATAGCTAAGATTATTGTGACAAGAGTTTTTATAGGGCATCATCAATAAAGGATACACCATCCTGTGACCTATGCTCATCGAAAAGCTGACCACAGCTTCATGTGGGATATTGTTGAATATTTATGTGATTCATGTGGAATATTGTTATATTATATTTAGTATTGCAATATGGTTCAGGAATCATTAAAAGTGCTTTATCCCCACAGCACTTACAGTAAATTCCTGATGGAATAAACTTTGATCCTTGCGTCCCTCTGGGACATTTATCATTCTGATTGATAACTCGAGACCATAGTATTTTCAGTAGAGATGACAATACAGCTTAGTTGTATTGAATTCCCTAAAAACCACTGGCAAGCTAACTGTAATTCCTAGGCAAAAACACACTAATGTGTTTACCTGTCCCCCCGCTCAGCTGAACGATGGGGGGATGGGGCAGATTGCTTAGATTTTAAGAACGGATCTCTCCGTGTGTACCCCCTTTAGTTATCCTTATCACAAATGAATCAAGAGCCTTTATTCTCTAGATGTACTTTCTCATCATGTAAAGCCATTATTTACAGTACAATCTTAGCAAAGCCCACTCCAGTGGGGAGTCCATAGTAAGAGCAAACAGTCTCTAGATCCACACCCAGCCATAGTGATAAGATTCAATCTGCATCATCTATTAGATATCTCCCCCTAATGTACCCAGAAGATTCCAGCAATGGGGATTACAGTTACAGGCTGGGCCATTACTGCATCAGAGGAAGTGAGAAGTCTACAAGAAAACCTACAGGTATGTGTCTGCAGCATTAAAGCAGATAAGGAATCAGGAATGAGCAGACAATTGCTAGTCAGTTAATACAAGGGTTGGCTCTTAGATGTCAGGGGTCGGGCTCTCGCCACCCAGCACTTGCCTCTCTGCTGGTCAGCAGGTCTTCTGCTGGGTTCCAAGGGTGTCCATTGTCCTCCTGCTTGTCCGCACTGTCCCTGCTTCAGTGTTGCCACACGTGGCCTGGCATCTTCTTCTGGTCTTCTCCCACTGTCTCTGTCTCCTGGGCACCGCCATCTTGGAATGGGTCATCTAATTGCAGGTAACCCCGGGACACATGTCTCCACCCACCAATCAGATCCCATCAGTCCCTAAAAAAGTGTTTCCTGAAGTGCTGACAGATAGCATTGCTCATCAGCTATGTTCCTAGGCTCCAGATCTTAGGGTCTTTGTATTATCCTGCAGAAGGACTTCTGGTTTCAGTCTGTCATAGTGCGCTCAGTACTAGTCTGGTCCCAGCCAGTGTACAGTTATTTCAGCACCTGCTTGATTTACCACTGCTTAATCAGTTTTAGATGGTATCTGTCATAGCTGGTCCCAACCTGGAAATAAGCATAGAAAATGGTGTTGATTCTGCACAGATATGTTCTCAAGATGTTTTAAACAATGAGTTGTGTGATATATGTTACCAACATAATATACAATCTCGTGTTAAATCTTGTGGATTAGTAACTCAGTTGGTGGTGCTCCGCTCCCCAGCATCAAATTATTGTATTAATTATAAGGTACAGGGAAGAAGACTTTTTTTGCTCTTTACTTAAAAATGAATTACATTTTATTTTATTGATATACCTGTACTTTAAAAGATACAAAGTGTCATATCTGAGTTAACACAAAACAGATGATACAGTTCAGTGCAATAAAGAAAAAAATATATAATGCTAATAACAAAACCAGTATAGCTAAATGTGCTACTGTATATTCAAAAAAACAAGTGCAAATCTGTAAGAATATCTGCATTTGTCAGCCATATGCACATATTTTTATGGATTTGCACTTATTTTTTGAATTCCAATATATAGTATGTCCAATCCAAAATCAACCTCCCAGAATCTGGCTGGCTTTTATTTCCCAGTGCTATAATTCCCTCCATATCACCTGACCTACAGCCAGTCTTGCACTGTGCTGCACCAGACATTTCTCTGATTTGTCACAAACTAGAAATGTACTGACACCCATGTACCCAAACTTCTGGAGAACACAGCAGCCGCTGTCCAGGCTCCCCACAGGCTGTCTTAGGCTGTTTTCTTCAGCTGTCTACCTGGCAGTCTGAATTTACAGTTCCAATCCTCTTAGGAGGAGACCCGGGCAATCACCACTGCAAAGACATGGCAGGGAGGAGGGTAGGGTACAGCATCTCACAGTGTCATTCCACATGGAGATATCCATATAGGTGACCAGGGGATCAGTTGGCACTGGCCATATGGACCTGGAAGGAGGTTAGGCATCTGGAGCAGGCACTAGACAAAGCCTTGTGAGTCAGCTAGAAAGTCAGAAAGCTATTATTATTACCAGTTATTTAAAAAGCACACACAGATTCCGCAGCACTTTACAGACAATGGGGTCTATTCATGAAGCAATGAAAAGTGTGGAGAAGTGAGCCAGTGGAGAAGTTTCCCCAATGTTTGCCCTTTCACATCAGTCCCTCCCCCAGTGGAGCTTGCAGTATATATTCCCTACAACATGTACACACACACACACACACACACACACACACACACACACACACACACACACACACACACACACACACACCCTAGGATTAATTTTTGGTGGAAGCCAATTAATCTACTAGTATATTTTTGGATTGTGAGAGGAAACTATAGTACCTTGAGGAAACCCACGCTAGCATAGGGAGAATATACATATTCCAACACAGTTAGGGCCATTCTGGGAATTGAATCCATGAACTCAACACTGTGAGGTGTATTGCTAAACATTACACCATCCATGCTGCCGATGAAATGGCTGGTTATACAGTTACTCGCAATAAGTTTGATGGGAATCCTAAGCTCTATTGAGGTTTTTCTTAACCAGTGTGAAAGCCATTTTGAGCTATTGCTCTGTAATTTTATGACTGTTAGTACCAGAATAGCCTGGGTCTGCCTTAGAATGGCAGTCACCTCTTTAGGAGAGATTTGATACATTGATGGCTTTGTATCCAGAGTTCATTACTACTTTCCAGAGAATTTTCGATGAACCAGTTAGAACCACTTCACCTTTGGCAGAGATCTTATGGCTCTGACAAGGTCCACGTTTAGTTGGTCATTACGTAATACAATTCCATACTTTGGTGTCTGAAATATGTAAGTTGGAATAATGAGGTCCTAGTGGCAGCATTATGGAGCTGTTTATTCAACATAATTGTAACCCTTTTTTCACACTAATCTATTGATTGATTACCCTAAATGTGCCTCCACCCAAGCTATGAGATTATTTTGGTTGGGGCTTGCTAGGGTAAGCCTTATCCCCTAATAAGGTGATTCTTCAATATACATTCATGTGCATGTGAATACAACTTCCCTTTGACTTTAATATACCTGTCCTCTTTTCCAGCTCTCTCCGTACGACTTCCAGCAACACCAGGAAGAATGGTAAGTATAGTTGTTTTAATGTCACAGTACTAAATATTTAATAACATTACATAGCCATATATGATTATGTAAATATATTTCTTAATATACTCATTTTTACCTTTCTAAACTATTTGCCTTAGTGTGCCTATACAATTATAAATTCATGCAACACAAAAAAAAAACTCTCCGCCTTCTCTTAGGCAACAAATAACCCGGGTATCCTTGTCCTTATAGTGCACTCGTTGGGGCCCTGGGGTTCCTGAGTTAGAGTTATAGTAGTATCTGGAAGGATATCTTTTCATTACAATGTTGCAATCCTGCTATAAATAGCAAATCAGGTAGTCTCTACTGAATATTAATGGGGTCTATGGGCCGATATTCCCGTCTGTTGCTCTAACTGTGGACTGAATAGGCTATAGATACTTCCCCTTAATAATTTCCGGCACTGTCTTTGAAGGGGATCCGGTCTGAAGATCGACAGTGTCTAGGTCGACAATGTTTAGGTCGACCACTATAGGTCGACAGTCACTAGGTCGACATGGATGGAAGGTCGACAGGGTTTCTAGGTCGACATGTGCTAGGTCGACAGGTCTAAAGGTCGACATGAGTTTTTCACATTTTTTTTGGGGGGGGGGGTTCATACTTAACGATCCACGTGGACTACGATTGGAACGGTAAAGTGTGCCGAGCGAAGCGGTAGCGGAGCGAAGGCACCATGCCCGAAGCATGGCGAGCAAAGCGATCCATGCGAGGGGACGCGGTGCACTAATTTGGGATCCCGGTCACTTTACGAAGAAAACGACAAAAAAAAAAAAATCCTCATGTCGACCTTTAGACCTGTCGACCTAGCACATGTCGACCTAGAAACCCTGTCGACCTTCCATCCATGTCGACCTAGTGACTGTCGACCTATAGTGGTCGACCTAAAAATTGTCGACCTAGATACTGTCGATAAAACGAACCACACCCCTTTGAAGTTCTCCCTGGTACAGAAAGGATAATACGAGCCTCTGTTTACTGTTGTAGCATTTTCAATCCAATAAATGATGACTTGCAGCTATATAGAATTCAGTGTCTGCTAGACTGCGACTGCTATTTACAGTATGTTTCCTTTCTAGCTGTCCAAAGGGAAGATTTTATATGTAACAAAGTCTTCTGTCTAACTAGTAACCAAATTGTTTCTCACGGACTGGTGACTGCAGCAGATGTCCTCTTCTGTACTAAGCAGCCTCCAACAGATGATATAAATAACATATGCAGTAGTATCTATATGGGAAGCTGTAACCTTTAATATGTCTTACAATTGTCCAGTATGTCACGTATAGCAAAGGCTTCAGCAGTCCCTTGTATGGTATCTCGGGTAATATGCTATATACAGATGTATCCTCATACACCGTTGCTCATAGCGCGCTATTTAGGGTCCTGAATCGCGAGTTGTAATAACGTTATGGCGTGCGTTGTGTCCCATGCCATGTAATACACATTTTCACCGCTAGGTGGCGAATGCTCCATGTTAAGCACGGTGCCGCGCGTTCACTAAGAGTAGAACACATCATATTTTTACCTGGAGAGCCAGCTCATATCGTCGTCAGCAGTGGCATAATGGTTACAGTGTCTGCTTGCAATGCGTGCATCCCGTGTTCGAATCCTGTTGAGACTAGAATTTATTTTTTTGTGTGAATTTATTTAATGTCATTTTTTATTGAAAAAAAAAATGGTGTGGGGTCCCCCCTCCAAAGCATAACCAGCCTCGGGCTCTTCGAGCCGGTCCTGGTTCTAAAAATCCGGGGGGAAAACGGACAGGGGATCCCCCGTATTTTTAAAACCAGCACCGGGCTCTGCGCCTGGTGCTGGTGCAAAAAATACGGGGGACAAAAAGAGTAGGGGTCCCCCGTATTTTTTACACCAGCATCGGGCTCCACTAGCTGGACAGATAATGCCACAGCCGGGGGTCACTTTTATACAGTGCCCTGCGGCCGTGGCATTAAATATCCAACTAGTCACCCCTGGCCGGGGTACCCTGGGGGAGTGGGGACCCCTTCAATCAAGGGGTCCCCCCCCAGCCACCCAAGGGCCAGGGGTGAAGCCCGAGGCTGTCCCCCCCATCCAAGGGCTGCGGATGGGAGGCTGATAGCCTTGAGAAAAATGACAGAATATTGTTTTTTCCAGTAGTACTACAAGTCCCAGCAAGCCTCCCCCGCAAGCTGGTACTTGGAGAACCACAAGTACCAGCATGCGGGAGAAAAACGGGCCCGCTGGTACCTGTAGTTCTACTGGAAAAAAAATATACAAATAAAAACAGGAGACACACACCGTGACAGTAAAACTTTATTTCACACATGTCGACACACATACATACTTACCTATGTTGACCCGCCGACCGGCACGTCTCGTCTCCGACGATCCGGGGTACCTGTGAAAAAAAATTTGGCTCACCTGATCCAGGGTCCGGGAGATAATCCACGTACTTGGCAAAAAAACAAACCACAATTACCCGTGCCAGCGGACTGAAAGGGGTCCCATGTTGACACATGGGACCCCTTTCTCCGAATGCCGGGACCCCACGTGACTCCTGTCACTGAGGTCCCTTCAGCCAATCAGGAAGTGCTACTTCGTGGCGCTCACCTGATTGGCTGTCTCGCGTCTGAGGTCAGACAGCGCATCGCAAAGCCTCTCCATTACTTTCAATGGTGGGAACTTTCCAGGCAGCGGTGAGGTCACCTATTTGAGGCTTTCGCCATAGAGTTTAGGAAAAACGACATTTGGTGGACAGAAAGTAGAATGCATGTTACAATTATAACGTGACGTCACATTTACAACGCATCTTATAACGGGAGTTATAGCGCAAGGAGCTGGCGCGAGTTGCATGGCGCTTGCTGTGCGGTACGCAGCAACGTTATAGCAGGACATATCTGTAACAGTTACTATTAATGTATTCAATCCATTCACTAAATATCAGCATCGTTTTATAATACTGTATAATTGAATTCAGCAGCTGTATAACTGATTCTGCTATAAGCAATGCCTGTAGCTAAGGTTATATGTCCCACTCCTGTAACTACATTGATAAGTGTCATGCAGCTGGGGTTGTATAGTGCATAGTGGGAGTTTACTTAACCCCACTTCTCAGCTGCTGCGCTCCCTCTGCGACTAGGCCACTCCCCCAACTCTATGCTGAATGGCTGCTCCGGAGGGATGGTCACTCACCCAGTCATACCACACCGAATTTGGGTCTATGGGTCTGTGCTGTAGCCTAGCCCCGTCGATTCCTCAGGGAGGCTGTCCCTACTTCTACCAGCCGCTAAATTTGGAGGATCGACTTGCCTGACCGGCGCTCCAGCCCTCCACACCATCACTCTCCTGGCCTCCTATGCAATCAGCGCTGGCAGAGAGAGGTAAGGCGCTGTCAGTCCTGGACTGTAGTCTCTCCTCACCCACGCGTCTACCACCGCGGCAGCTCCCGGTGTCAGCGCTTCCCACACTTCACCGAACTGGTTTCGACGGGGGTCACCTCCTTTACTGGTGAGAGATCCCCCTGTCCTCCATCACTGCTCCTCATTCTTTAACAGGCTACCGGCTCTCCCCCAACTGCCGCACCAGCAGCCCCTTTTATAACCTCCTCTCTAACTGCTCGTGACTCCTGCTCCCCCCCGGCTATGGCATGCGGGTGATGCTGCCGTGGGGACAGTCTAGCAGCTTCTTCCCCCTCCGCTGTATTATAGCATACAAATTACATTATCAACATTACACATACACATACAGTATACTGATATAGCTCCCTAATAGTAGCCAGGGATTACATAATTAAAGATTTAATTTCTTCCTCAGGAGTTGGACAATTTAATATCTCTCTGCACCAAGGTGGATCAATGTATCAGCAAACGTTCCCTGTAAAATCCAGAAATGACCTGTTTAAGTAATGTCCATTGCATCATCCTCCAATCCCATCGAGGAAGTAACTGCTGCAAATGAACCATTCTTGATTAACTCCAGAGCAGGGCCGACGTAAAACGTTCACTAAAGCAGGGAGTCGCTAACCTGCTGCTGTTCATGTTGCTGCCGGATGCCGATGCACCTGTCAGACAGGGAGTGGCGCTGGCAGCGGGCCCCCTGAGCATGGAGGGAAATGCTCCAGCATGCAGTGTGAATGGGAGGAGGCAACAACTGTACTGAAGTGGGAGGTGGTGGAGGAGGTGCTGAGTGCAAGGAGCTACCGGATGATGGCACCTCCCGTATAGTGTTGCATGGGGTCACACAGCCTGGTACTGGTAGAGTCACCGGGTGCAGTTCTGTGATGCACATTATACTGTATATCAGGTTACTCATATGCCAATGGATGTATGTATCTGCTTGCATGGTCGACAGGGTCAAAAGGTCGACATGAAAATGGTCGACATAAAAAAGATATGTCGGCATAGAGTTATAAACCTTGTGGCGAGCGCAGTGAGCCACCGAGCCCGAAGTGTGGCGAGCGAAGCGAGCGCAGCGAGAGTATGCCTTTTTACAATTGGGGATCCCAGATGACAAAACTATCCACAGAAACCACAAAAATGCAAAAAACATGGTGTTTACCTTTTTTATGTCGACCATTTTCATGTCGACCTTTTGACCCTATCGACCTTTTGACCCTGTCGACCTAATGTCTGTGTAAAATATGGTGTCTATCTATTGACTGTCTAACTAGACACTGTCTATCTTTTATACCACACCCATATAAGATGTAGAAGTATGTACAAGGTCTAGTAACATTATAATGACCTCCAGCTAATAGCCAGACTAACCGCGGTATGCAGCCTGATCAGCAGCTAGACGGCTGAACTGTCATTTTAGACACATGTCTAGCAGCCCCCAGGGATCATTTTGACAGTGAGCTGCTCCACTGTAGTGTGTTGGTCGGCCCTCATCCACCTTTGTAACCAAAGTTCACCTCTCACATCAATGGCACGTGGTACTCCGCAGTTTCCACGTTTGTTATTGGCAATAGTGCCACTTGTTCAATCACAATACATCTTCACCACAGCAGCACGCGAACATTTCAAAGACTGCACTGTTTCAGAAATACTACCACTCTTGGCCCAAAAGCCGATAATCATTCCTTTCTGCAACTCAAATAAATTGCCCTTTTTACCCATGACAGCAACGAGTGATATGTGTTCAGGTGGCCTTTCGCACGGGTGGTCTTCTGTTTGCCGGCGGTCGGGCTCCCGGCGCTCAGTATACCGGCGCCGGGAGCCCGACAGCCGGAATACCGACAATTATTTTCCCTCGTGGGGGTCCACGACCCCCATAGAGGGAGAATAAAATAGTGTGGCGCGCGTAGCGCGCCACCGTGCCCGTAGCGTGGCGAGCGCAGCGAGCCCGCAAGGGGCTCATTTGCGCTCGCCAAGCTGTCGGTAAGCCGGCGGTCGGGCTCCCGGCGCCGGGATGCTGGTCGCCGGGAGCCCGACCGCCGGCCAGCCGTAGT
Source organism: Pseudophryne corroboree (assembly GCF_028390025.1). Classification (NCBI taxonomy): domain Eukaryota; kingdom Metazoa; phylum Chordata; class Amphibia; order Anura; family Myobatrachidae; genus Pseudophryne; species Pseudophryne corroboree. Next base: position 783,346,712 of record NC_086444.1, read on the forward strand.
GAACCCCTTTCGCACCCCTCATATAACCACCAAACCAGAGCACGACACGTGATATCATGGGCTATGCATTGCTAACATCAAATGTAGGAGGTGTTCTTAATAATGTGACTTGACCATGTAGTGTGCGGTGGGGCTGAAGGTTTAATGTTTTACATTTGTACATAGAGTCGCTCAGCAAAGGGATGCAGAGCAGGGAGGTGCCAGCCTGGAGAGGCGCTCTGCATCCCTGTGCTGGACACCGTTGCTGCCGGTACGCCTATCACTGTACAGGCAGCGGCAGCCTGAATCGCGTCTCTTCTAGTCCCCACTTCAGCCACGCCACTGATATTATCTCCTTCTGTGTCGGCGAAGTGGCACTAGTAGGGGGAGGTGGGGAGGGGGGTGGAGCTGACCAACAAAGGATGGCTCCAGGAGCATAGAGCTGCTGTTACTGCTGACTGAAGTACTGCCAGGAGCCACTAGATGCCCCCAGGGGCGGATCCAGAAGAAAATGATAGGGGGGGGGGCACCATGGAAGGGGCAAGTACATTTGCGTGCGGCTTCGGTGCATGTGAGGTGGCGCTTCTTATACAATGCCCACAGTTGTAGCGCTCATTATGCAATGTCCACTGTACTGGTAGTGCCCCTTATATAGACCCCATAGTAGTGGTGCCCCTTATGCAATGCTCGTATTGCCCCCAGCAGTATTGTTGCCTGTAGTAATGCCCCCAATCATTTAGCGCCCTAGTAGTTATGTACCCAGTGGTAATGCCTCTGCAGTTATGACCCTAGTAGTTTACCCCCGCCCCCTTTAGTTTAGCTTCCCAGTGGTAATGCCCCCAGTAGTTAGCCTGCTTGTAGTTTAGCCACCAGTAGTAATGCCCCCCTTTAGTTTGCCCCATTGTAGTTAAGCCCCTGTAGTTATGCCCCCCTTGTAGTTTAGCCCCCAGTAGTAATGCCCCCAGTAGTTTGGCCCCTGTAGTTATCCCCCAGTAGTTTGGCCCCTGTAGTTATGCCCCCAGTAGTTTGGCTCCCCTGTAGTTTAGCCCCCAAGTAGTAATGCCCCTGTAGTTAAGCCGCCAGTAGTAATGCCCATGTAGTTACGCCGCCAATAGTAATGCCCTCCTGTAGTATGCCCCCAGTAGTTAGCCCCTTTGTAGTTGACCCCCAGTAATAATGTCCCCCAGCAGTTTGCCCCAGGAGATGCCTCCCAGTAATAATGTCCCCAGTAGTTTGCCCCCAGTAATAATGTCCTCCAGTAGTTTGCCCCCAGTAGTAATGCCCCCTAGGAATTTGCCCCCAATAGATGACCCCCCAGTAGTAATGCCCCCAGTAGATGGCCCCCAGTAAAAATGGCCCCCAGTAGCTGCCCCCAGTAGTAATGCCCCCAATAGATGCCCCCCAGTAATAATGCCTCCAGTAGTTTGCCCCCAGTAGTAATGCCCCCAGTAGTAATGCCCTTGTTGATGCCACCCCAGTAGTAATGTCCCCCCATAGTTTGCCCCAGTAGATGCCCCCGCTGCATTAAGGAAGAAAAAACCATCATACTTACCGAGCCCCGTTCCCGCTTCCAGACCGCTGCAGTCCTCCTCTTGGCGTCCGCTCCTCAGCGCTATGAGAGAGACGTCATGACTGACGTCTCTCCCATAGCGCATGCCGCACAGTGACAGCGCCGGAAGCCGGAGCTCAGTACTGAGCTCCTGCCTCCGGCTGCCGCTGTGCAGGGAGACGGGCGCCCGCTGGTAACACAATCTCAGCGGGCGCCCGTCATCTCCCTGTGCGGCGTCGGCGCTGGGGGGGACGGGGGACGGAGGCCACAAATGACAGGTGGGCACGGGCCCGAGTGCCCCCCGCCCGGATCCGCCACTGGATGCCCCCATCTCCATTAAGCCATCTCATCACCTGCTAGAACTCAGGAACAATAGAGAGACCAGTACAGATGAACTAAGTGAGATTTCTTTTTATGTGTGATTATCTATCTATCTATCTATGTGTCTGCCTATTATCTATCTGTCTATCTATGTGTCTATCTATCTATCTATCTATCTATCTATCTATCTATCTATCTATCTATCTCTGTCCATATCAATCCAGATATATGTGGGGATGGATTTCCATTCTATCTATCTATCTATCTATCTATCTATCTATCTATCTATCTATCTATCTATCTATCTATCTATCTATCTATCTATCTATCTATCTATCTATATATCATGTCCGTCTATCTAATCTGTGTGTCTGTATATCATCTATCTATCTATCTATCTATCTATCTATCTATCTATCTATCTATCTATCTATCTATCTATCTATCTATCTATCTATATCATATCTATCTATGTGCATATATATATATATATATATATATATATCTACTATATAAAAGCGAAAATTTGTCCTTCTGTCTTTCTATACAAATCCACAGTTTACAAGAAATGGTTGTGAAATGTTACATACGAGCGTATTAAAACATGGCCGAGGCAACTAAAACAATTAGAAATCCCTACCACCCCTAATGAGGAGACAGCAGCACAGAGTATATCAGCAGACAGCATAACTCCGGAATTGCTGGAGCAATGTACTCAAAAATTGGTACACATATGCCTTACAATCTGGCAACAAACACTGTGGGGAAGACACCCCTAGCACCCCTAGGGGTGAAGCAGTAGCACTGAGTATTTCAGCAGACAGCATAACTCTGGAATGCCTGCAGCAATTCACAAAAAACTTGGTACACTTATGACTTACACTCTGGAAACAAACACTGTGGGGGTCAGACACCCCCAGCACCCCTAGGGGTGGGGCAGCAGCACAGAGTATGTCAGTAGACAGCATGACTGGAAGGACTGGAGCAATTTACACCAAACTTGGTACACGTCTGATTTACAATCTGGTAAACTCTGTGGGGGTTAGACACCCCTAACACCTCTTTATATCCATATGTTTCATCAGCTTGAAGGCCTTCGAGACAAGTGCAAGTGGATGACATTTGGAGAATCTTGCAATAAATTGTGCACTGAGAAACTTCTATATTGAATTGTACAGCCAAGTTCATGTCATTATTGTAAACAGTTTTACAGTTGAATTGAACAGCCAATTTTATGTCTTTATTGTGTACAATTTTATGTCTTTACTGTATACTAATATTCGGCCTGTGAGAGGTCAGTTTTCTTTTAATTAAACTAATTTTTGCTGACTTACTGTATATGGAGTTCATATTTTTCAGGTGGCTAAACAGCTATATTGCAGAAAGTGCCCCCTGATCTTTCTACTTTATATATATATATATATATATATATATATATATATATTAGAGATGAGCGCCTGAAATTTTTCGGGTTTTGTGTTTTGGTTTTGGGTTCGGTTCCGCGGCCGTGTTTTGGGTTCGACCGCGTTTTGGCAAAACCTCACCGAATTTTTTTTGTCGGATTCGGGTGTGTTTTGGATTCGGGTGTTTTTTTCAAAAAACCCTAAAAAACAGCTTAAATCATAGAATTTGGGGGTCATTTTGATCCCAAAGTATTATTAACCTCAAAAACCATAATTTCCACTCATTTTCAGTCTATTCTGAATACCTCACACCTCACAATATTATTTTTAGTCCTAAAATTTGCACCGAGGTCGCTGTGTGAGTAAGATAAGCGACCCTAGTGGCCGACACAAACACCGGGCCCATCTAGGAGTGGCACTGCAGTGTCACGCAGGATGTCCCTTCCAAAAAACCCTCCCCAAACAGCACATGACGCAAAGAAAAAAAGAGGCGCAATGAGGTAGCTGTGTGAGTAAGATTAGCGACCCTAGTGGCCGACACAAACACCGGGCCCATCTAGGAGTGGCACTGCAGTGTCACGCAGGATGTCCCTTCCAAAAAACCCTCCCCAAACAGCACATGACGCAAAGAAAAAAAGAGGCGCAATGAGGTAGCTGACTGTGTGAGTAAGATAAGCGACCCTAGTGGCCGACACAAACACCGGGCCCATCTAAGAGTGGCACTGCAGTGTCACGCAGGATGGCCCTTCCAAAAAACCCTCCCCAAACAGCACATGACGCAAAGAAAAAAAGAGGCGCAATGAGGTAGCTGTGTGAGTAAGGTAAGCGACCCTAGTGGCCGACACAAACACCGGGCCCATCTAGGAGTGGCACTGCAGTGTCACGCAGGATGTCCCTTCCAAAAAACCCTCCCCAAACAGCACATGACGCAAAGAAAAAAAGAGGCGCAATGAGGTAGCTGACTGTGTGAGTAAGATAAGCGACCCTAGTGGCCGACACAAACACCGGGCCCATCTAGGAGTGGCACTGCAGTGTCACGCAGGATGGCCCTTCCAAAAAACCCTCCCCAAACAGCACATGACGCAAAGAAAAAAAGAGGCGCAATGAGGTAGCTGACTGTGTGAGTAAGATAAGCGACCCTAGTGGCCGACACAAACACCGGGCCCATCTAGGAGTGGCACTGCAGTGTCACGCAGGATGGCCCTTCCAAAAAACCCTCCCCAAACAGCACATGACGCAAAGAAAAAAAGAGGCGCAATGAGGTAGCTGACTGTGTGAGTAAGATAAGCGACCCTAGTGGCCGACACAAACACCGGGCCCATCTAGGAGTGGCACTGCAGTGTCACGCAGGATGGCCCTTCCAAAAAACCCTCCCCAAACAGCACATGACGCAAAGAAAAAAAGAGGCGCAATGAGGTAGTTGACTGTGTGAGTAAGATAAGCGACCCTAGTGGCCGACACAAACACCGGGCCCATCTAGGAGTGGCACTGCAGTGTCACGCAGGATGTCCCTTCCAAAAAACCCTCCCCAAACAGCACATGACGCAAAGAAAAAAAGAGGCGCAATGAGGTAGCTGACTGTGTGAGTAAGATAAGCGACCCTAGTGGCCGACACAAACACCGGGCCCATCTAGGAGTGGCACTGCAGTGTCACGCAGGATGGCCCTTCCAAAAAACCCTCCCCAAACAGCACATGACGCAAAGAAAAATAAAAGAAAAAAGAGGTGCAAGATGGAATTGTCCTTGGGCCCTCCCACCCACCCTTATGTTGTATAAACAAAACAGGACATGCACACTTTAACCAACCCATCATTTCAGTGACAGGGTCTGCCACACGACTGTGACTGATATGACGGGTTGGTTTGGACCCCCCCCAAAAAAGAAGCAATTAATCTCTCCTTGCACAAACTGGCTCTACAGAGGCAAGATGTCCACCTCATCATCATCCTCCGATATATCACCGTGTACATCCCCCTCCTCACAGATTATCAATTCGTCCCCACTGGAATCCACCATCTCAGCTCCCTGTGTACTTTGTGGAGGCAATTGCTGCTGGTCAATGTCTCCGCGGAGGAATTGATTATAATTCATTTTAATGAACATCATCTTCTCCACATTTTCTGGATGTAACCTCGTACGCCGATTGCTGACAAGGTGAGCGGCGGCACTAAACACTCTTTCGGAGTACACACTTGTGGGAGGGCAACTTAGGTAGAATAAAGCCAGTTTGTGCAAGGGCCTCCAAATTGCCTCTTTTTCCTGCCAGTATAAGTACGGACTGTGTGACGTGCCTACTTGGATGCGGTCACTCATATAATCCTCCACCATTCTTTCAATGGTGAGAGAATCATATGCAGTGACAGTAGACGACATGTCCGTAATCGTTGTCAGGTCCTTCAGTCCGGACCAGATGTCAGCATCAGCAGTCGCTCCAGACTGCCCTGCATCACCGCCAGCTGGTGGGCTCGGAATTCTGAGCCTTTTCCTCGCACCCCCAGTTGCGGGAGAATGTGAAGGAGGAGATGTTGACAGGTCGCGTTCCGCTTGACTTGACAATTTTCTCACCAGCAGGTCTTTCAACCCCAGCAGACTTGTGTCTGCCGGAAAGAGAGATCCAAGGTAGGCTTTAAATCTAGGATCGAGCATGGTGGCCAAAATGTAGTGCTCTGATTTCAACAGATTGACCACCCGTGAATCCTTGTTAAGCGAATTAAGGGCTCCATCCACAAGTCCCACATGCCTAGCGGAATCGCTCCGTGTTAGCTCCTCCTTCAATGTCTCCAGCTTCTTCTGCAAAAGCCTGATGAGGGGAATGACCTGACTCAGGCTGGCAGTGTATGAACTGACTTCACGTGTGGCAAGTTCAAAGGGCATCAGAACCTTGCACAACGTTGAAATCATTCTCCACTGCGCTTGAGACAGGTGCATTCCACCTCCTATATCGTGCTCAATTGTATAGGCTTGAATGGCCTTTTGCTGCTCCTCCAACCTCTGAAGCATATAGAGGGTTGAATTCCACCTCGTTACCACTTCTTGCTTCAGATGATGGCAGGGCAGGTTCAGTAGTTTTTGGTGGTGTTCCAGTCTTCTGTACGTGGTGCCTGTACGCCGAAAGTGTCCCGCAATTCTTCTGGCCACCGACAGCATCTCTTGCACGCCCCTGTCGTTTTTTAAAAAATTCTGCACCACCAAATTCAAGGTATGTGAAAAACATGGGACGTGCTGGAATTTGCCCATATTTAATGCACACACAATATTGCTGGCGTTGTCCGATGCCACAAATCCCCAGGAGAGTCCAATTGGGGTAAGCCATTCCGCGATGATCTTCCTCAGTTGCCGTAAGAGGTTTTCAGCTGTGTGCGTATTCTGGAAACCGGTGATACAAAGCGTAGCCTGCCTAGGAAAGAGTTGGCGTTTGCGAGATGCTGCTACTGGTGCCGCCGCTGCTGTTCTTGCGGCGGGAGTCCATACATCTACCCAGTGGGCTGTCACAGACATATAGTCCTGACCCTGCCCTGCTCCACTTGTCCACATGTCCGTGGTTAAGTGGACATTGGGTACAACTGCATTTTTTAGGACACTGGTGAGTCTTTTTCTGACGTCCGTGTACATTCTCGGTATCGCCTGCCTAGAGAAGTGGAACCTAGATGGTATTTGGTAACGGGGGCACACTGCCTCAATAAATTGTCTAGTTCCCTGTGAACTAACGGCGGATACCGGACGCACGTCTAACACCAACATAGTTGTCAAGGTCTCAGTTATCCGCTTTGCAGCAGGATGACTGCTGTGATATTTCATCTTCCTCGCAAAGGACTGTTGAACAGTCAATTGCTTACTGGAAGTAGTACAAGTGGGCTTACGACTTCCCCTCTGGGATGACCATCGACTCCCAGCAGCAACAACAGCAGCGCCAGCAGCAGTAGGCGTTACACGCAAGGATGCATCGGAGGAATCCCAGGCAGGAGAGGAATCATCAGAATTGCCAGTGACATGGCCTGCAGGACTATTGGCATTCCTGGGGAAGGAGGAAATTGACACTGAGGGAGTTGGTGGGGTGGTTTGCGTGAGCTTGGTTACAAGAGGAAGGGATTTACTGGTCAGTGGACTGCTTCCGCTGTCGGCCAAAGTTTTTGAACTTGTCACTGACTTATTATGAATGCGCTGCAGGTGACGTATAAGGGAGGATGTTCCGAGGTGGTTAACGTCCTTACCCCTACTTATTACAGCTTGACAAAGGGAACACACGGCTTGACAAATGTTGTCCGCATTTCTGGTGAAATACTTCCACACCGAAGAGCTGATTTTTTTGGTATTTTCACCAGGCATGTCAACGGCCATATTCCTCCCACGGACAACAGGTGTCTCCCCGGGTGCCTGACTTAAACAAACCACCTCACCATCAGAATCCTCCTGGTCAATTTCCTCCCCAGCGCCAGCAACACCCATATCCTCCTCATCCTGGTGTACTTCAACACTGACATCTTCAATCTGACTATCAGGAACTGGACTGCGGGTGCTCCTTCCAGCACTTGCAGGGGGCGTGCAAATGGTGGAAGGCGCATGCTCTTCACGTCCAGTGTTGGGAAGGTCAGGCATCGCAACCGACACAATTGGACTCTCCTTGTGGATTTGGGATTTCGAAGAACGCACAGTTCTTTGCTGTGCTTTTTCCAGCTTGAGTCTTTTCATTTTTCTAGCGAGAGGCTGAGTGCTTCCATCCTCATGTGAAGCTGAACCACTAGCCATGAACATAGGCCAGGGCCTCAGCCGTTCCTTGCCACTCCGTGTGGTAAATGGCATATTGGCAAGTTTACGCTTCTCCTCCGACAATTTTATTTTAGGTTTTGGAGTCCTTTTTTTACTGATATTTGGTGTTTTGGATTTGACATGCTCTGTACTATGACATTGGGCATCGGTCTTGGCAGACGACGTTGCTGGCATTTCATCGTCTCGGCCATGACTAGTGGCAGCAGCTTCAGCACGAGGTGGAAGTGGATCTTGATCTTTCCCTAATTTTGGAACCTCAACATTTTTGTTCTCCATATTTTAATAGGCACAACTAAAAGGCACCTCAGGTAAACAATGGAGATGGATGGATACTAGTATACAATTATGGATGGACTGCCGAGTGCCGACACAGAGGTAGCTACAGCCGTGGACTACCGTACTGTACTGTGTCTGCTGCTAATATAGACTGGTTGATAATGAGATGTAGTATGTATGTATAAAGAAGAAAGAAAAAAAAACCACGGGTAGGTGGTATACAATTATGGACGGACTGCCGAGTGCCGACACAGAGGTAGCTACAGCCGTGGACTACCGTACTGTACTGTGTCTGCTGCTAATATAGACTGGTTGATAATGAGATGTAGTATGTATGTATAAAGAAGAAAGAAAAAAAAAACCACGGGTAGGTGGTATACAATTATGGACGGACTGCCGAGTGCCGACACAGAGGTAGCTACAGCCGTGGACTACCGTACTGTACTGTGTCTGCTGCTAATATAGACTGGTTGATAATGAGATGTAGTATGTATAAAGAAGAAAGAAAAAAAAACCACGGGTAGGTGGTATACAATTATGGATGGACTGCCGAGTGCCGACACAGAGGTAGCTACAGCCGTGGACTACCGTACTGTACTGTGTCTGCTGCTAATATAGACTGGATGATAATGAGATGTAGTATGTATAAAGAAGAAAGAAAAAAAAACCACGGGTAGGTGGTATACAATTATGGATGGACTGCCGAGTGCCGACACAGAGGTAGCTACAGCCGTGGACTACCGTACTGTACTGTGTCTGCTGCTAATATAGACTGGTTGATAATGAGATGTAGTATGTATGTATAAAGAAGAAAGAAAAAAAAACCACGGGTAGGTGGTATACAATTATGGACGGACTGCCGAGTGCCGACACAGAGGTAGCTACAGCCGTGGACTACCGTACTGTACTGTGTCTGCTGCTAATATAGACTGGTTGATAATGAGATGTAGTATGTATGTATAAAGAAGAAAGAAAAAAAAACCACGGGTAGGTGGTATACAATTATGGACGGACTGCCGAGTGCCGACACAGAGGTAGCTACAGCCGTGGACTACCGTACTGTACTGTGTCTGCTGCTAATATAGACTGGATGATAATGAGATGTAGTATGTATAAAGAAGAAAGAAAAAAAAACCACGGGTAGGTGGTATACAATTATGGATGGACTGCCGAGTGCCGACACAGAGGTAGCTACAGCCGTGAACTACCGTACTGTGTCTGCTGCGACTGGATGATAAATAATGATATAAAAAATATATATATATCACTACTGCAGCCGGACAGGTATATATTATATAATGACGGACCTGCTGGACACTGTCTGTCAGCAGAATGAGTTTTTTATAGAATAAAAAAAAAAACACCACACAAGTCACACGACGAGTGTTTAACTTTTTCAGGCAATCACAATATAGTATACTATACTGGTGGTCAGTGTGGTCAGGTCACTGGTCAGTCACACTGGCAGTGGCACTCCTGCAGCAAAAGTGTGCACTGTTTAATTTTAATAATATGTACTCCTGGCTCCTGCTATAACCTATAACTGCTCCCCAGTCTCCCCCACAATTAAGCTGTGTGAGCACAGTCAGATATTATACTTAGATGATGCAGCACACTGGGCTGAGCACACAGATATGGTATGTGACTGAGTCACTGTGTATCGTTTTTTTCAGGCAGAGAACGGATTATATTAAATAAAACTGCACTGGTGGTCACTGGTCAGTGGTCAGTCACTAGTAAACTCTGCACTCTCTAGTACTCCTAAGCTCCAGTAAATCAAGTGTCTCTGTCTCAATCTCACTCTCTCTCTTCTAATCTAAATGGAGAGGACGCCAGCCACGTCCTCTCCCTATCAATCTCAATGCACGTGTGAAAATGGCGGCGACGCGCGGCTCCTTATATAGAATCCGAGTCTCGCGATAGAATCCGAGCCTCGCGAGAATCCGACAGCGTCATGATGACGTTCGGGCGCGCTCGGGTTAACCGAGCAAGGCGGGAAGATCCGAGTCGCTCGGATCCGTGTAAAAAAAGCTCAAGTTCGGGCGGGTTCGGATTCCGAGGAACCGAACCCGCTCATCTCTAATATATATATATATATATATATATATATATATATATATATACATACAGGTTGAGTATCCCTTATCCAAAATGCTTGGGACCAGAGGTATTTTGGATATCGGATTCTTCCGTATTTTGGAATAATTGCATACCATAATGAGATATCATGGTGATGGGACCTAAATCTAAGCACAGAATGCATTTATGTTTCATATACACCTTATACACACAGCCTGAAGGTCATTTAAGCCAATATTTTTTATAACTTTGTACATTAAACAAAGTGTGTGTGTACATTCACACAATTCATTTATGTTTCATATACACCTTATACAGACAGCCTGAAGGTCATTTAATACAATATTTTTAATAACTTTGTGTATTAAGCAAAGTTTGTGTACATTGAGTCATCAAAAAAACAAAGATTTCACTATCTCACTCTCACTCAAAAAAGTCCGTATTTCGGAATTTTCCGTATTTCGGAATATTTGGATATGGGATACTCAACCTGTGTGTATATATATATATATATATATTAGTGATGAGCGGGTTCGGATCCTCGGGATCCGAACCCGCCCGAACTTCACCTTTTTTTTCACGGGTCCGAGCAACTCGGATCCTCCCGCCTTGCTCGGTTAACCCGAGCACGCCCGAACGTCATCATCCCGCGGTCGGATTCTCGCGAGATTCGTATTCTATATAAGGAGCTGCGCGTCACCGCCATTTTTCACACGTGCATTGGAGATGATCGTGAGAGGATGTGGCTGGCGTCCTCTCAGTTTCTATGTTCAGTGGGCTGCAAATTGTGCTGCAAATATCTGTGCTCAGTGTGCTGCAAGTGCAAATATCTACGTTATCTGCCTGAAAAACGCTCCATATCTGACTGTGCTCAGTGTGCTGCAAATATCTGTGCTCAGTGTGCTAATTGATTTATTGTGGGGACTGGGGACCAGCAGTATTATATAGTAGGAGGACAGTGCAGAGTTTTGCTGACCAGTGACCAGTGACCACCAGTATTATACATTCTCTGCCTGAAAAACGCTCCATATCTGTGCTTCATTGTAGTATATAGTAGGAGGACAGTGCAGAATTTTGCTGACCACCAGTATAACTATATATATAGCAGTACGGTACAGTAGTCCACTGCTCTACCTACCTCTGTGTCGTCAAGTATACTATCCATCCATACCTGTGATGCATTTCAGTTTTGCACAGTTTGCTGACCACCAGTATATACTATATAGCAATACGGTACAGAAGGCCACTGCTCTACCTACCTCTGTGTCGTCAAGTATACTATCCATCCATACCTGTGGTGCATTTCAGTTTTGCACAGTTTGCTGACCACCATTATATACTATATAGCAGTACGGTACAGAAGGCCACTGCTCTACCTACCTCTGTGTCATCAAGTATACTATCCATCCATACCTGTGGTGCATTTCAGTTTTGCACAGTTTGCTGACCACCAGTATATACTATATAGCAGTACGGTATAGTAGGCCACTGCTCTACCTACCTCTGTGTCGTCAAGTATACTATCCATCCATACCTGTGGTGCATTTCAGTTTTGCACAGTTTGCTGACCACCAGTATATACTATATAGCAGTACGGTACAGAAGGCCACTGCTCTACCTACCTCTGTGTCGTCAAGTATACTATCCATCCATACCTGTGGTGCATTTCAGTTTTGCACAGTTTGCTGACCACCAGTATATACTATATAGCAGTACGGTACAGAAGGCCACTGCTCTACCTACCTCTGTGTCATCAAGTATACTATCCATCCATACCTGTGGTGCATTTCAGTTTTGCACAGTTTGCTGACCACCAGTATATACTATATAGCAGTACGGTACAGTAGGCCACTGCTCTACCTTCCTCTGTGTCATCAAGTATACTATCCATCCATACCTGTGGTGCATTTCAGTTTTGCACAGTTTGCTGTCCACCAGTATATAATATATGGCAGTACGGTACAGTAGGCCACTGCTCTACCTACCTCTGTGTCGTCAAGTATACTATCCATCCATACCTGTGGTGCATTTCAGTTTTGCACAGTTTGCTGACCACCAGTATATACTATATAGCAGTACGGTACAGTAGGCCACTGCTCTACCTACCTCTGTGTCGTCAAGTATACTATCCATCCATACCTGTGGTGCATTTCAGTTTTGCACAGTTTGCTGTCCACCAGTATATAATATATAGCAGTACGGTACAGGAGGCCACTGCTCTACCTACCTCTGTGTCATCAAGTATACTATCCATCCATACCTGTGGTGCATTTCAGTTTTGCACAGTTTGCTGTCCACCAGTATATAATATATGGCAGTACGGTACAGTAGGCCACTGCTCTACCTACCTCTGTGTCGTCAAGTATACTATCCATCCATACCTGTGGTGCATTTCAGTTTTGCACAGTTTGCTGACCACCAGTATATACTATATAGCAGTACGGTACAGTAGGCCACTGCTCTACCTACCTCTGTGTCGTCAAGTATACTATCCATCCATACCTGTGGTGCATTTCAGTTTTGCACAGTTTGCTGTCCACCAGTATATAATATATAGCAGTACGGTACAGGAGGCCACTGCTCTACCTACCTCTGTGTCGTCAAGTATACTATCCATCCATACCTGTGGTGCATTTCAGTTTTGCACAGTTTGCTGACCACCAGTATATACTATATAGCAGTACGGTACAGTAGGCCACTGCTCTACCTACCTCTGTGTCGTCAAGTATACTATCCATATATACCTGTGGTGCATTTCAGTTGTGTGCAGTATATTTAGTAGTAGGCCATTGCTATTGATATATTACTGGCATATAATTCCACACATTAAAAAATGGAGAACAAAAATGTGGAGGGTTAAATAGGGAAAGATCAAGATCCACTTCCACCTCGTGCTGAAGCTGCTGCCACTAGTCATGGCCGAGACAATGAAATGCCATCAACGTCGTCTGCCAAGGCCGATGCCCAATGTCATAGTAGAGAGCATGTAAAATACAAAAAAATAAAGCTCAGTAAAATGACCCAAAAATCGAAATCTAAATCGTCTGAGGAGAAGCGTAAACTTGCCAATGTGCCATTTACGACACGGAGTGGCAAGGAACGGCTGAGGTCCTGGCCTATGTTCAAGGCTAGTGGTTCAGCTTCACCTGACGATGGAAGCACTCATCCTCCTGCTAGAAAACTTAAAAGAGTTAAGATGGCAAAAACACAGCAAAGAACTGTGCGTTCTTCTAAATCACAAATCCCCAAGGAGAGTCCAATTGTGTCGGTTGCAATGCCTGACCTTTCCAACACTGGATGGGAAGAGTATGCGCCTTCCACCATTTGCACGCCCCCTGCAATTGCTGGAAGGAGCACCCGCAGTCCAGTTCCTGATAGTCAAATTGAAGATGTCACTGTTGAAGTACACCAGGATGAGGATATGGGTGTTGCTGGCGCTGGGGAGGAAATTGACAAGGAGGATTCTGATGGTGAGGTGGTTTGTTTAAGTCAGGCACCCGGGGAGACAGCTGTTGTCCGTGGGACGAATATGGCCATTGACATGCCTGGTCAAAATACAAAAAAAATCACCTCTTCGGTGTGGAATTATTTGAACAGAAATGCGGACAACTGGTGTCAAGCCGTGTGTTGCCTTTGTCAAGCTGTAATAAGTAGGGGTAAGGACGTTAACCACCTAGGAACATCCTCCCTTATACGTCAGCTGGACCGCATTCATCAGAAGTCAGTGACAAGTTCTAAAAATTTGGATGACAGCGGAAGCAGTCCACTGACCACTAAATCCCTTCCTCTTGTAACCAAGCTCCTGCAAACCACACCACCAACTCCCTCAGTGTCAATTTCCTCCTTAGACAGGAAAGCCAATAGTCCTGCAGGCCATGTCACTGTCAAGTCTGACGAGTCCTCTCCAGCCTGGGATTCCTCCAATGCATCCTTGAGTGTAACGCCTACTGCTGCTGGCGCTGCTGTTGTTGCTGCTGGGAGTCGATCGTCATCCCAGAGGGGAAGTCGGAAGACCACTTGTACTACTTCCAGTAAGCAATTGACTGTCCAACAGTCCTTTGCGAGGAAGATGAAATATCACAGCAGTCATCCTGCTGCAAAGCAGATAACTCAGGCCTTGGCAGCCTGGGCGGTGTTAAACGTGTTTCCGGTATCCACCATTAATTCACAGGAAACTAGAGAATTGCTTGAGGTAGTGTGTCCCCGGTACCAAATACCATCTAGGTTCCATTTCTCTAGGCAGGCGATACCGAGAATGTACACAGACGTCAGAAAAAGAGTCACCAGTGTCCTAAAAAATGCAGTTGTACCCAATGTCCACTTAACCACGGACATGTGGACAAGTGGAGCAGGGCAGACTCAGGACTATATGACTGTGACAACCCACTGGGTAGATGTATTGCCTCCCGCAACAAGAACAGCAGCGGCGGCACCAGTAGCAGCACCTCGCAAACGCCATCTCGTTCCTAGGCAGGCTACGCTTTGTATCACCGCTTTCCATAAGAGGCACACAGCTGACAACCTCTTACGGAAACTGAGGAACATCATCGCAGAATGGCTTACCCCAATTGGACTCTCCTGGGGATTTGTGACATCGGACAACGCCAGCAATATTGTGCGTGCATTACATCTGGGCAAATTCCAGCACGTCCCATGTTTTGCACATACATTGAATTTGGTGGTGCAGAATTATTTAAAAAACGACAGGGGCGTGCAAGAGATGCTGTCGGTGGCCCGAAGAATTGCGGGCCACTTTCGGCATTCAGCCACCGCGTGCCAAAGACTGGAGCACCAGCAAACAGTCCTGAACCTGCCCTGCCATCATCTGAAGCAAGAGGTGGTAACGAGGTGGAATTCAACCCTCTATATGCTTCAGAGGATGGAGGAGCAGCAAAAGGCCATTCAAGCCTATACATCTGCCTACAATATAGGCAAAGGAGGGTGAATGCACCTGACTCAAGTGCAGTGGAGAATGATTTCAACGTTGTGCAAGGTTCTGCAACCCTTTGAACTTGCCACACGTGAAGTCAGTTCAGACACTGCCAGCCTGAGTCAGGTCATTCCCCTCATCAGGCTTTTGCAGAAGAAGCTGGAGACATTGAAGGAGGAGCTAAAACAGAGCGATTCCGCTAGGCATGTAGGACTTGTGGATGGAGCCCTTAATTCGCATAACCAGGATTCACGGGTGGTCAATCTGTTAAAATCAGAGCACTACATTTTGTCCACTGTGCTTGATCCTAGATTTAAAACCTACGTTGTATCTCTCTTTCCGGCAGACACAAGTCTGCAGAGGTTCAAAGACCTGTTGGTGAGAATATTGTCAAGTCAAGCGGAACCTGACCCGTCAACAGCTCCTTCTTCACATTCTCCCGCAACTGGGGCTGCGAGGAAAAGGCTAAGAATTCCGAGCCCACCCGCTGGCGGTGATGCAGGGCAGTCTGGAGCGAGTGCTGACATCTGGTCCGGACTGGAGGACCTGCCAACGATTACTGACATGTCGTCTACTGTCACTGCATATTACCATTGAAAGAATGGTGGAGGATTATATGAGTACGTATACTGGCAGGAAAAAGAGGCAATTTGGAGGCCCTTGCACAAACTGGCTTTATTTTACCTAAGTTGCCCCCCCTCCAGTGTGTACTCCGAAAGAGTGTTTAGTGCAGCCGCTCACCTTGTCAGCAATCGGCATACGAGGTTACTTCCAGAAAATGTGGAGAAGATGATGTTCATCAAAATGAATTATAATCAATTCCTCCGTGGAGACATTCACCAGCAATTGCCTCCAGAAAGTACACAGGGACCTGAGATGGTGGATTCCAGTGGGGACGAATTAATAATCTGTGAGGAGGATGTACACAGTGAAAGGGGTGAGGAATCGGACGATGAGGAGGAGGTCGACATCTTGCCTCTGTAGAGCCAGTTTGTGCAAGGAGAGATTGATTGCTTCTTTTTTGGTGGGGGCCCAAACCAACCAGTCATTTCAGTCACAGTCGTGTGGCAGACCCTGTCGCTGAAATGATGGGTTCGTTAAAGTGTGCATGTCCTGTTTATACAACATAAGGGTGGGTGGGAGGGCCCAAGGACAATTCCATCTTGCACCTCTTTTTTCTTTCATTTTTCTTTGCATCATGTGCTGTTTGGGGACTATTTTTTTGAAGTGCCATCCTGTCTGACACTGCAGTGCCACTCCTAGATGGGCCAGGTGTTTGTGTCGGCCACTTGTGTCGCTTAGCTTAGCCATCCAGCGACCTTGGTGCACCTCTTTTTTTCTTTGCATCATGTGCTGTTTGGGGACTATTTTTTAAATCTGTCATCCTGTCTGACACTGCAGTGCCACTTCTAGATGGGCCAGTTGTTTGTGTCGGCCACTTGGGTCGCTTAGCTTAGTCACACAGCTACCTCATTGCGTCTCTTTTTTTCTTTGCATCATGTGCTGTTTGGGGACTATTTTTTAAATCTGTCATCCTGTCTGACACTGCAGTGCCACTTCTAGATGGGCCAGGTGTTTGTGTCGGCCACTTGGGTCGCTTAGCTTAGTCACACAACTACCTCATTGCGTCTCTTTTTTTCTTTGCATCATGTGCTGTTTGGGGACTATTTTTTTGAAGTGCCATCCTGTCTGACACTGCAGTGCCATTCCTAAATGGGCCAGGTGTTTGTGTCGGTCACTTGTGTCGCTTAGCTTAGCCATCCAGCGACCTTGGTGCACCTCTTTTTTTCTTTGCATCATGTGCTGTTTGGGGACTATTTTTTAAATCTGACATCCTGTCTGACACTGCAGTGCCACTCCTAGATGGGACAGGTGTTTGTGTCGGCCACTTGGGTCGCTTAGCTTAGTCACACAGCTACCTCATTGCGCCTCTTTTTTTCTTTGCATCATGTGCTGTTTGGGGACTATTTTTTTGAAGTGCCATCCTGCCTGACACTGCAGTGCCACTCCTAGATGGGCCAGGTGTTTGTGTCGGCCACTTGGGTCGCTTAGCTTAGTCACACAGCTACCTCATTGCGCCTCTTTTTTTCTTTGCATCATGTGCTGTTTGGGGACTATTTTTTTGAAGTGCCATCCTGTCTGACACTGCAGTGCCACTCCTAGATTGGCCAGGAGTTTGTGTCGGCCACTTGGGTCGCTTAGCTTAGTCATCCAGCGACCTCGGTGCAAATTTTAGGACTAAAAATAATATTGTGAGGTGTGAGGTGTTCAGAATAGACTGAAAATTAGTGGAAATTATGGTTATTGAGGTTAATAATACTATGGGATCAAAATGACCCCTAAATTCTATGATTTAAGCTGTTTTTGAGGGTTTTTTGTAAAAAAACACCCGAATCCAAAACACACCCGAATTCGACAAAAAAATTTCAGGGAGGTTTTGCCAAAACGCGTCCGAATCCAAAACACGGCCTCAGAACCGAATCCAAAACCAAAACACAAAACCCGAAAAATTTCCGGTGCACATCACTAATATATATATATATATAGATATATATATCAGAATGGGGCAGTATACAGTGGTATTGCATACCGCCACTTCGAGCACTGGCAGGTCACCTATAGTGGGAATATTCTCTGTGGAAACACGTCACCTGTGACGAGACAGATTTGGTACGATTTACCAACGTTTGGGATCCCAGCGGTCAGGAGACTGATGCGGGAATCCTGACAGTCGGAATACCGACAGTGGCGCATTGAGTCCCCTCTATGGCCCTCATTCCGAGTTGTTCGCTCGCTAGCCGCTTTTCTCAGAAATGCACACGCTAAGCCGCCGCCCTCTGGGAGTGAATCTTAGCTTAGCTGAATTGCGAACGAAGTATTCGCAATATTGCGAAGAGATTTTTCTTTGCAGTTTCTGAGTAGCTCGAGACTTACTCTTCCAGTGCGATCAGTTCAGTGCTTGTCGTTCCTGGTTTGACGTCACAAACACACCCAGCGTTCTCCCAGACACTCCCCCGTTTCTCCAGCCACTCCCGCGTTTTTCCCAGAAACGGCAGCGTTTTTTCACACACACCCATAAAACGGCCAGTTTCCGCCCAGAAACACCCACTTCCTGTCAATCACACTACGATCACCAGAACGATGAAAAAACCTCGTAATGCCGTGAGTAAAATACCTAACTTCTTAGCAAATTTACTTGGCACAGCCGCAGTGCGAACATTGCGCATGCGCAGTTAGCGGAAAATCGCACCGATGCGAAGGAAAATAACGAGCGAACAACTCGGAATGACGGCCTATATGCGCTATGTGCGATGTAATGTGAACATGATTGTGCTACTGTGGGGAGTAATTTCAATTGGTACTATTGTGTGGCCATGCCCCACCCACTTTTTTGCCACGTGCAACTTTGGCGTGCACTGTACCTTTATTAAGTATGGTAGGCAGGGCGCAAATTTATAGTTTGCAGGGGGGCGCTGAACACCATTGCACCGGCCCTGGTTTATACATGTCTGTATACTGGCCCTCATTCCGAGTTGTTCGCTCGGTATTTTTCATCGCATCGCAATGAAAATCCGCTTAGTACGCATGCGCAATGTTCACACTGCGACTGCGCCAAGTAACTTTGCTATGTAGAAAGTAATTTTACTCACGGCTTTTTCATCGCTCCGGCGATCGTAATGTGATTGACAGGAAATGGGTGTTACTGGGCGGAAACACGGCGTTTCAGGGGCGTGTGGCTGAAAACGCTACCGTTTCCGGAAAAAACGCAGGAGTGGCCGGAGAAACGGTGGGAGTGCCTGGGCGAACGCTGGGTGTGTTTGTGACGTCAAACAGGAACGACAAGCACTGAACTGATCGCACAGGCAGAGTAAGTCTGAAGCTACTCTGAAACTGCTAAGTAGTTAGTAATCGCAATATTGCGAATACATCGGTCGCAATTTTAAGAAGCTAAGATTCACTCCCAGTAGGCGGCGGCTTAGCGTGTGTAACTCTGCTAAATTCGCCTTGCGACCGATCAACTCGGAATGAGGGCCACTGTAGATTCACCTGATGTGCTGCAAGACACACTACTAATGTGGGTATTATATGTATAACTACTGTGTGACATAACGTGAATAAGGTATACTACTACTTCTCTGACGTCCTAAGTGGATGCTGGGACTCCGTAAGGACCATGGGGAATAGCGGCTCCGCAGGAGACTGGGCACAACTATAAAGAAAGCTTTAGACTACTGGTGTGCACTGGCTCCTCCCACTATGACCCTCCTCCAGACTTCAGTTAGAATCTTGTGCCCGGCTGAGCTGGATGCACACTAGGGGCTCTCCTGAGCTCCTAGAAAGAAAGTATATTTAGGTTTTTTATTTTACAGTGAGATCTGCTGGCAACAGACTCACCGCACAGGCGGAGCCAGGTACGGTGGGGGCCTGTCTCAAATATTTCAGCAATCAGTGGGCTCGCTCACGTGTGGATCCCTGGATTTTTCAGATAGTATCTCAGGGGTACAAGCTGGAATTCGAGACGTCTCCCCCCCGCCGTTTCCTCAAATCTGCCTTGCCAATCACTCCCTCAGGCAGGGAGGCAGTGTTACAGGCAATTCAGAAGCTGTATTCACAATGTCACGATCCGGATACTGAGACACCATTTTCCTTCTGGATGTACGTCCTCCATGGGCCTCTGCTGCCACTCCTGTCTCGCTGACCGCCGCGCGCCACTGGGCGCATGATATTCTGCTACTGCGGCCTACATCGCAAGTGTTGCACCTTCCCTATAGTACTTTATTCCCCTTCTTTGTCTGTTCATGGGCGCAGCCATGTTAGACTCCAGTCACATGACATTATTCCTCCTATCCACGGTGCTGGAGCCTTGTCATAATTGCTCAGCAAATCCCTGCTATGCAGCAGGTATAAATATCCGGTCCCAGCTCCCAAAAGATTGTCAGTGCTTTCATTGTCATCTGTGATTCCAGCCTACAAGTTTCACTACAGATTTTCTCCTGCAATTCCATTCTGCAAATCAGCCTGACTTCTCTGGTGATTACACTCTGCCTGTGTAACCCGACTCTCCAGTGTTAACCCCCTACAGCCTACTTTGGATTCCTGTGTTTGAACTTTTGCTTTGCAGTAATCATCCTTCATTCTTCAGTTCCTGCGCACTCCAGTTTCATTCCTCATCTTCCAGCGAACCACAGCTTCATTCCTTATCTTCCAGTGAACCCCAGCCTCATTTATTGTTTACAGGACTTTCTTCCATATTCCAGGTTACTGGCCTTCACCGATTGTGAACTTAATTATCACGTGTGACTTTATATTATTCTTTTGCACGTTATTTGACTTTTTATTTAATAAAAGCACTTAAGGAATTCCCAGTTGTCGTGGTCACGCCGTCGGGCATTCTTTGCTGCTGTCAATACGTATGTCCAGGAGTCACATAGCTCCTCCTAAATTTAAGTACCCGTCAGCCCCTACAACTGAGGCTCCCAGTCACGGTCCCCAGCCCTCAGTTGTGACACACAACAGGTGATAGTAAAGGTACCCCTACTTCAGCAAGGACGGGGTTACTATTTCACAATGTTTGTGGTACCGAAACCGGACGGTTCGGTGAGACCCATTTTAAATTTGAAATCCTTGAACACATATATAAAAAAATTCAAGTTCAAGATGGAATCGCTCAGGGCGGTTATTGCAAGCTTGGACGAGGGGGATTACATGGTATCACTGGACATCAAGGATGCTTACCTGCATGTCCCCATTTACCATCCTCCAGATTTGTGATTTGTGGTACAGGATTGTCATTACCAATTCCAGACGTTGCCGTTCGGTCTATCCACGGCTCCGAGGGTCTTTACCAAGGTAATGGCCGAAATGATGATACTCCTTCGAAGGAAGGGAGTTTTAATTATCCCGTACTTGGACGATCTCCTGATAAAGGCGAGGTCCAGAGAGCAGTTGTTGGTCGGGGTAGCACTATCTCGGGAGGTGCTACAACAGCACGGCTGGATTCTAAACATTCCAAAGTCACAGCTGGTCCCTACGACACGTCTACTGTTCCTGGGGATGGTTCTGGACACAGAACAGAAAAAAGTGTTTCTCCCGGAGGAGAAGGCCAAGGAGCTGTCATCTCTAGTCAGAGGCCTCCTAAAACCAAAACAGGTGTCGGTGCATCACTGCACGCGGATCCTGGGAAAGATGGTAGCTTCCTACGAAGCAATTCCATTAGGCAGGTTCCATGCAAGGACCTTTCAGTGGGACCTGTTGGACAAGTGGTCCGGATCGCATCTTCAGATGCATCGGCTGATAACCCTGTCTCCAAGGACAAGGGTGTCTCTGCTGTGGTGGCTGCAGAGTGCTCATCTTCAAGAGGGCCGCAGATTCGGCATACAGGACTGGGTCCTGGTGACCACGGATGCCAGCCTTCGAGGCTGGGGGGCAGTCACACAGGGAAGAAACTTCCAAGGACTATGGTCAAGTCAGGAGACTTCCCTGCACATAAATATTCTGGAACTAAGGGCCATTTACAATGCCCTAAGTCAGGCAAAACCCCTGCTTCAAAACCAGCCGGTACTGATCCAGTCAGACAACATCACGGCGGTCGCCTATGTAAACCGACAGGGCGGCACAAGAAGCAGGACGGCAATGGCAGAAGCCACAAGGATTCTCCGATGGGCGGAAAATCACGTGTTAGCGCTGTCAGCAGTATTCATTCCGGGAGTGGACAACTGGGAATCAGACTTCCTCAGCAGGCACGACCTCCACCCGGGAGAGTGGGGACTTCATCCAGAAATCTTTCAAATGATTGTAAACCGTTGGGAAAGGCCACAGGTGGACATGATGGCGTCCCGCCTAAACAAAAAGCTAGAAAAGTATTGCGCCAGGTCAAGAGACCCGCAGGCGATAGCTGTGGACGCTCTAGTGACACCGTGGGTGTACCGGTCAGTTTATGTGTTCCCTCCTCTTCCTCTCATACCAAAGGTACTGAGGATAATACGGAGAAGAGGAGTAAGAACTATACTCATTGTTCCGGATTGGCCAGGAAGAGCTTGGTACCCGGAACTTGAAGAAATGATCTCAGAGGACCCATGGCCTCTACCGCTCAGACAAGACCTGCTGCAGTAGGGGCCCTGTCTGTTCCAAGACTTACCGCGGCTGCGTTTGACGGCATGGCGGTTGAACACCGGATCCTGAAGGAAAAGGGCATTCCGGAGGAAGTCATTCCTACGCTGATTAAAGCTAGGAAAGAAGTAACCGCAAACCATTATCACCGCATATGGCGAAAATATGTTGTGTGGTGTGAGGCCAGGAAGGCACCAACGGAGGAATTTCAGCTGGGCCGTTTCCTGCACTTCCTACAGTCAGGGGTGACTATGGGCCTTAAATTGGTTTCCATTAAGGTCCAGATTTCGGCTCTATCGATTTTCTTCCAGAGAGAACTGGCTTCACTACCTGAAGTTCAGACTTTTGTTAAGGAAGTGCTGCATATTCAGCCCCCTTTTGTGCCTCCAGTGGCACCTTGGGATCTCAACGTGGTGTTGGATTTCCTAAAGTCACATTGGTTTGAGCCACTTAAAACCGTGGATTTGAAATATCTCACGTGGAAAGTGGTCATGTTGTTGGCCTTGGCTTCGGCCAGGCGTGTATCAGAATTGGCGGCTTTGTCATGTAAAAGCCCTTATCTGATTTTCCATATGGATAGGGCAGAATTGAGGACTCGTCCCCAGTTTCTCCCTAAAGTGGTATCAGCTTTTCATCTGAACCAACCTATCGTGGTGCCTGAGGCTACAAAAGACTTGGAGGCTTCCAAGTTGTTGGACGTAGTCAGGGCCCTGAAAATATATGTTTCCAGGACAGCTGGAGTCAGAAAGACTGATTCGCTCTTTATTCTGTATGCGCCCAACAAGTTGGGTGCACCTGCTTCAAAGCAGACTATTGCTCGCTGGATCTGTAGTACGATTCAGCTTGCACATTCTGCGGCTGGACTGCCACATCCTAAATCAGTGAAAGGCCATTCCACGAGGAAGGTGGGCTCTTCTTGTGCGGCTGCCCGAGGGGTCTCGGCTCTTCAACTTTGCCGAGCAGCTACTTGGTCGGGGTCAAACACGTTTGCTAAATTCTACAAGTTTGACACCCTGGCTGAGGAGGACCTAGAGTTTGCCCATTCGGTGCTGCAGAGTCATCCGCACTCTCCCGCCCGTTTGGGAGCTTTGGTATAATCCCCATGGTCCTTACGGAGTCCCAGCATCCACTTGGGACGTCAGAGAAAATAAGAATTTACTCACCGGTAATTCTATTTCTCGTAGTCCGTAGTGGATGCTGGGCGCCCATCCCAAGTGCGGATTGTCTGCAATACTTGTACATAGTTATTGCTTAACTAAAGGGTTATTGTTGAGCCATCTGTTGTGAGGCTCAGTTGTTATCATACTGTTAACTGGGTATTGTATCACGAGTTATACGGTGTGATTGGTGTGGCTGGTATGAGTCTTACCCGGGATTCAAAATCCTTCCTTATTGTGTCAGCTCTTCCGGGCACAGTATCCTAACTGAAGTCTGGAGGAGGGTCATAGTGGGAGGAGCCAGTGCACACCAGTAGTCTAAAGCTTTCTTTATAGTTGTGCCCAGTCTCCTGCGGAGCCGCTATTCCCCATGGTCCTTACGGAGTCCCAGCATCCACTACGGACTACGAGAAATAGAATTACCGGTGAGTAAATTCTTATTATTTGGTTTAATGTGAATCAGGGGCACTACATGCGGTGTAATATGAATAAGATTGCGCACCTGTGTGGCATAATTTTAATTGGAGGTACTATTGTGTCGCCATACCCTTTCTTGTGAGACCACATCCTTTTTGTAAAGTATGAGAAGATGCAAATTTATATTTTGCAGGATACCGCCGAACACCCTAGCACCAGTTGAACACTCTAGCACCAGCCGTACTGCAGAGGAATGTCAGAGGTGCCATTGAGAAAACCAGAAAACCTGTGTCTACTGTGTTCTGTGCAGCCTCTGGACATCTTCGAAATACCTGTCCCCTGCATCCGAAAAATGCTCGCTCCTAACCTGTGATGAAGGCGTTAGGTTGGGAGTAATTTCCAAATCTTCTCCAGATTCTTAGTAATTCCTAATGTTTTGCACATCCTGGTTCTTGGCGTTCCATGGCTTCAATTGCACAACCCCCAGTTTGGCTTAGCCTTCTTCTTGATTACTTCTTATATATCATTTTGTTTCAAGTCCTGCCATCAGCAAGCAAATCCGCAGCCTGTATACATCCAAACAAGACTGGCATCCTCTAGCAAGCAAGGGACTGATTCTCTTCCCCCACATCGAGAGTGGGATTGTCCAATCGATTTAATCCCTGGAAAGTCACCTCCCTAAAGTCAAACCTACTCAGTATCAATCTTGGAGACTCAAACTATGACCAGATATGTAAAGCAAAATCTTGAGAGAGGTTTTATCAAGGCCGGTGCGAGGTCTCTCTGCACCCTAGGCAGAGCTTCAGTCTAGTGCCCCCTAACCTGCAAAGCCACCACCACCTCCCGTGAATTGCATCATTATACATATACAGAAAAAAAGGACAACACTCAAGGACTTTTAAAGTAATAAAGTCTATTGTAAATAAGTCACAAAATTTTGTGACTATGTTCACAATATACTTTCACTTTAAAAGTCTTTGAGTGCCGTCAATTCTTTATATACTGTAATATGCTGTATATGAAGTCTAGTGGGGATATTTAATTGGGGTTGGGTACAGGATGCCGCTGTCAGAATACTGACAGTGGCATCCTGACCACCATAATACAGACATTTTGAATGAAATCAATGAACCTTGTGGGAGGTGAGGTTGTGCGGGAAGGTGGGAAGATGATCAGCTCAGTCTAGGACATGTTGAGTTTAAGAAAGCACTGGGACATCCAGGAAGAGATAGCAGAGAGACAGAGGTACGAGTGAGGAGAGCCGGGGAGAGATCAGGGGAGAAAAGGTAGATTTGAGTGTCATCAGCATAGAGGTGATATTGGAAGTTAAAAGAACTAATAAGTTTACCTAATTAGGATGTATAGAGAGAGAAAAGGAGAGGACCAAGAACAGAACCTTGGGGGACACCAAAAGTTAGTGGAAGTAGGGGGGGGGGGGGGGGTAATGTCATGAGAGGAGACAGAGAAGGAACGATAAGAGAGGTAGGAGGACAGCCTGGAGAGGGCAGTATCACGCAGACCAAGAGAGTGAAGGATTTGCAGAAAGAGAAGGTGATCCACAGTGTCAAAAGCAGCAGAGAGGTCAAGAAGAATAAGCAGAGAGTAGTGGCCATTAGATTTGGCTGCATGAAGGTCATTGCACACTTTTGTTAGGGCAGTATCAGTGGAGTTGAGAGAACGTAAACCAGACTGGAATAGGTCAAGCAGTGAATGGGAGAAAAGAAAGGCAGTGAAGTGGTTATAGACAATACGCTCAAGGAGTTTGGAGGCAAAAGGGAGGAGAGAGATGAGTCGATAGTCGGAGAGGGTGTTTGGATTAAGGGAAGGCTTTTTAAGAATAGGGGAGATGAGTGCATGCTTGAGGGCAGATGGGACAGTGCCTGATAAGAGGGAGAGATTGAGAAGGTGGGCAAGATTGGAACAGGCAGAAGAAGGGAGGTATCGGAGGAGGTGAAAGGGGATAGGGTCAAGTGGGAAGGTGGTGTGGGGGGAGGAACGGATGAGGGCCACGACTTCGTCCCCAGATACATGGGAGAAAGATAGACAGACAGAGGGGTAAGGGGGAGGGGGGCGGTTGCAAATCCCACCCCTAAATTTCCCTTCAGCACACTAAAAATTACCTATAACCATGCCTGAACCTATCTGGTAATAGAAATTCAGAGAATTAGTCACACATGTTTGCAAACACATGTTGAGCTGCTGAGCCACTTCACGGCTTCTCCGATATCAGCAGTCCTAACACTACATAATAGCAGTGCCCACATAGGGCCATATAATTTGTCACAGTAGGCCTCATGATAAAGGCTATTACTAAAACACATCCAGACAGAGAGCTAACGTACCCAGGAGCCACCCCCAGGATCTCCCATTGGCACAACAAGGAACAGCATGCCTTCCAAATACTGCTCCCATTCAATGCCTCTCGCACACAAGCAGACAAACAATGGTAGTTGCTCAGTCATTCCTGGAGATAATTATGTATCAGGTGCTGGAAAGGGGGGAGTAATGCCAGCTATAGTATCGGAGCCCCTGCGTCTGGGCTGTTATACATTTGGAAATGCAGTAATAACCCTGAAAAAAGGTATGTTGCAGTATTTCTGCTTTAGTACATCACGCCCATAGACCTGCTTCAACCTTTACCTTGCATATTGAATACCTTGTTGCTAGACTTAAGATGGGTACACAGAGATACTGTTGACATATCGCTCATTTCATTGAACAGGTGATTTATCTGTAGATCATCAGCAGGTGTGTACACCCTATATGTCTTTGAATGTCATCATTCACAAACATATCACATCAACCCTGCAGCACAGCCAATGCTGGTATATCTTGCAGATATATCAGCATGTCTGACTGTGTGTCTTGTACTACCAAGTGCTGTATGGTAATCTCTAAACCAAATATTGAGTATTGACAGATATATTACTAAAGCTTTACTTTGAAAAGTTAAAACAAGGCAGTATCACACACTAATGGCAAATAACGTCAAACAGAAACAAGTGTGATGTCCAATACATATACTGTAGCTTAATATTGATAAACATATCTGTTTATCAATATGAAGCTATATGTATCGGACACTACAGTTTTTGACAGATGGCTATCCACTTGCAGATGCATACGCAAATCCTGGAACATCGAAGATTCTTTGCCATCTGAGCAAATGTGAGTAGGTCTGAGGCTGCCACTAATCTGTGACTGAGGGAGTAATTCTGACCTGATCGTAGCAGCAAATTTGTTAGCAGTTGGGCAAAACCAAGGCCCTCATTCCGAGTTGTTCGCTCGTTGCCGAGTTTCGCTATATTGCGATTAGTCGCTTACTGCGCATGCGCAAGGTTCGCAGAGCACATGCGGTTAGTTATTTTACTCAAAAGTTAGGTATTTACTCACGGCATAACGAGGATTTTTCATCGTTCTGGTGATCGGAGTGTGATTGACAGGAAGTGGGTGTTTCTGGACGGAAACTGGCCGTTTTATGGGTGTGTGCGGAAAAACGCTGCCATTTCTGGGAAAAACGCGGGAGTGGCTGGAGAAACGGGGGAGTGTCTGGGCGAACGCTGGGTGTGTTTGTGACGTCAAACCAGGAACTAAACTGACTGAACTGATCGCAGTGGCAGAGTAAGTCCCGAGATACTCAGAAACTGCAAAGAAATTTTTATTCGCAATTTTGCGAATCTTTCGTTCGCAATTCTGCAACGCTAAGATTCACTCCCAGTAGGTGGCGGCTTAGCGTGTGCAATGCTGCTAAAAGCAGCTAGCGAGCAAACAACTCGGAATGAGGGCCCATGTGCACTGCGGCCAGATATAACGTGCAGAGAGAGTAGATTTGGGTGGGGTTTGTTCAAACTGAAATCTAAATTGCAGCGTAAAAATAAAACAGACAGTATTTAGTCTGCACAGAAACAAAATAACCCACCCAAATCTTATGGTGCCCATACACTTGTGTGATTGCATTCGATGCGATATCGGGCCGATTTCCCTTGAAGCTCAGCTTGAGATAAATCATATCGAAAGTGCTTTTTTTGTGCATTCGATGTGCATACATTCCTGTGATTTATCGCATGTCCCTTACGACCAGAAATCGTGTGGCATCGGATGATCGAATGCGAGAGCATTGCATGCTGACCAAAGCACACCAAATTTATCTGCAAGATTTCTAGAGGGCTGGCCTACCTGGGGGATAAATAAACAGGTAGCCATTTTAACTCTGTGCACTTCTGTTGGCATTGTGACTAGAGAAGTTTGGTTTATACTAGTGATGTGCACCGGACATTTTTCGGGTTTTGTGTTTTGGTTTTGGATTCGGTTCTGCGGCCGTGTTTTGGATTCGGACGCGTTTTGGCAAAACCTCACCGAAAATTTTTTGTCGGATTCGGGTGTGTTTTGGATTCGGGTGTTTTTTTACAAAAAACCCTAAAAAACAGCTTAAATCATAGAATTTGGGGGTCATTTTCATCCCATAGTTTTATTAACCTCAATAACCATAATTTCCACTCATTTCCAGTCTATTCTGAACACCTCACACCTCACAATATTATTTTTAGTCCTAAAATTTGCACCGAGGTCGCTGGATGGCTAAGCTAAGCGACACAAGTGGCCGACACAAACACCTGGCCCATCTAGGAGTGGCACTGCAGTGTCAGGCAGGATGGCACTTCAAAAAAATAGTCCCCAAACAGCACATGACGCAAAGAAAAAAAGAGGCGCACCAAGGTCGCTGTGTGACTAAGCTAAGCGACACAAGTGGCCGACACAAACACCTGGCCCATCTAGGAGTGGCACTGCAGTGTCAGGCAGGATGGCACTTCAAAAAAATTGTCCCCAAACAGCACATGATGCAAAGAAAAAAAGAGGCGCACCAAGGTCGCTGTGTGACTAAGCTAAGCGACACAAGTGGCTGACACAAACACCTGGCCCATCTAGGAGTGGCACTGCAGTGTCAGGCAGGATGGCACTTCAAAAAAATTGTCCCCAAACAGCACATGATGCAAAGAAAAAAAGAGGCACACCAAGGTCGCTGTGTGACCTAAGCTAAGCGACACAAGTGGCCGACACAAACACCTGGCCCATCTAGGAGTGGCACTGCAGTGTCAGGCAGGATGGCACTTCAAAATTTTTGTCCCCAAACAGCACATGATGCAAAGAGAAAAAGAGGCGCACCACAGGTATAGAATGTAGATGGATAATTTACTTAATGACGACACAGAGGTAGGTACAGCAGTGGCCTTCCGTACTGCTATATATAGTATACTGGTGGTCACTGTGTAGGCAAACTGCAAAACTAAAATGCACCACAGGTATAGAATGTAGATGGATAGTATACTTAATGATGACACAGAGGTAGGTATAGCAGTGGCCTTCCGTACTGCTATATATAGTATACTGGTGGTCACTGTGTCAGCAAACTGCAAAACTAAAATGCACCACAGGTATAGAATGTAGATGGATAGTATACTTAATGACGACACAGAGGTAGGTACAGCAGTGGCCTTCCGTACTGCTATATATAGTATACTGGTGGTCACTGTGTCAGCAAACTGCAAAACTAAAATGCACCACAGGTATAGAATGTAGATGGATAGTATACTTAATGACGACACAGAGGTAGGTACAGCAGTGGCCTTCCGTACCGTACTGCTATTATATATAGTATACTGGTGGTCACTGTGTCAGCAAACTGCAAAACTAAAATGCACCAGAGGTATAGAATGTAGATGGATAGTATACTTAATGACGACACAGAGGTAGGTACAGCAGTGGCCTTCCGTACCATACTGCTATATATACTGGTGGTCACTGTGTCAGCAAACTGCAAAACTAAAATGCACCACAGGTATAGAATGTAGATGGATAGTATACTTAATGACGACACAGAGGTAGGAACAGCAGTGGCCTTCCATACTGCTATATATAGTATACTGGTGGTCACTATGTCAGCAAACTGCAAAACTAAAATGCACCACAGGTATAGAATGTAGATGGATAGTATACTTAATGACGACACAGAGGTAGGTACAGCAGTGGCCTTCCGTACCGTACTGCTATTATATATAGTATACTGGTGGTCACTGTGTCAGCAAACTGCAAAACTAAAATGCACCACAGGTATAGAATGTAGATGGATAGTATACTTAATGACGACACAGAGGTAGGTACAGCAGTGGCCTTCCGTACCGTACTGCTATATATACTGGTGGTCACTGTGTCAGCAAACTGCAAAACTAAAATGCACCACAGGTATAGAATGTAGATGGATAGTATACTTAATGACGACACAGAGGTAGGTACAGCAGTGGCCTTCCGTACTGCTATATATAGTATACTGGTGGTCACTGTGTCAGCAAACTGCAAAACTAAAATGCACCACAGGTATAGAATGTAGATGGATAGTATACTTAATGATGACACAGAGGTAGGTACAGCAGTGGCCTTCCGTACTGCTATATATAGTATACTGGTGGTCACTGTGTCAGCAAACTGCAAAACTAAAATGCACCACAGGTATAGAATGTAGATGGATAGTATACTTAATGACGACACAGAGGTAGGTACAGCAGTGGCCTTCCGTACTGCTATATATAGTATACTGGTGGTCACTGTGTCAGCAAACTGCAAAACTAAAATGCACCACAGGTATAGAATGTAGATGGATAGTATACTTAATGACGACACAGAGGTAGGTACAGCAGTGGCCTTCCGTACCATACTGCTATTATATATAGTATACTGGTGGTCACTGTGTCAGCAAACTGCAAAACTAAAATGCACCACAGGTATAGAATGTAGATGGATAGTATACTTAATGACGACACAGAGGTAGGTACAGCAGTGGCCTTCCGTACTGCTATATATAGTATACTGGTGGTCACTGTGTCAGCAAACTGCAAAACTAAAATGCACCACAGGTATAGAATGTAGATGGATAGTATACTTAATGACGACACAGAGGTAGGTACAGCAGTGGCCTTCCGTACCGTACTGCTATTATATATAGTATACTGGTGGTCACTGTGTCAGCAAACTGCAAAACTAAAATGCACCACAGGTATAGAATGTAGATGGATAGTATACTTAATGACGACACAGAGGTAGGTACAGCAGTGGCCTTCCGTACCGTACTGCTATATATACTGGTGGTCACTGTGTCAGCAAACTGCAAAACTAAAATGCACCACAGGTATAGAATGTAGATGGATAGTATACTTAATGACGACACAGAGGTAGGTACAGCAGTGGCCTTCCATACTGCTATATATAGTATACTGGTGGTCACTATGTCAGCAAACTGCAAAACTAAAATGCACCACAGGTATAGAATGTAGATGGATAGTATACTTAATGACGACACAGAGGTAGGTACAGCAGTGGCCTTCCGTACCGTACTGCTATTATATATAGTATACTGGTGGTCACTGTGTCAGCAAACTGCAAAACTAAAATGCACCAGAGGTATAGAATGTAGATGGATAGTATACTTAATGACGACACAGAGGTAGGTACAGCAGTGGCCTTCCGTACCGTACTGCTATATATACTGGTGGTCACTGTGTCAGCAAACTGCAAAACTAAAATGCACCACAGGTATAGAATGTAGATGGATAGTATACTTAATGACGACACAGAGGTAGGTACAGCAGTGGCCTTCCGTACTGCTATATATAGTATGCTGGTGGTCACTGTGTCAGCAAACTGCAAAACTAAAATGCACCACAGGTATAGAATGTAGATGGATAGTATACTTAATGATGACACAGAGGTAGGTACAGCAGTGGCCTTCCGTACTGCTATATATAGTATACTGGTGGTCACTGTGTCAGCAAACTGCAAACTAAAATGCACCACAGGTATAGAATGTAGATGGATAGTATACTTAATGACGACACAGAGGTAGGTACAGCAGTGGCCTTCCGTACTGCTATATATAGTATACTGGTGGTCACTGTGTCAGCAAACTGCAAAACTAAAATGCACCACAGGTATAGAATGTAGATGGATAGTATACTTAATGACGACACAGAGGTAGGTACAGCAGTGGCCTTCCGTACTGCTATATATAGTATACTGGTGGTCACTGTGTCAGCAAACTGCAAAACTAAAATGCACCACAGGTATAGAATGTAGATGGATAGTATACTTAATGACGACACAGAGGTAGGTACAGCAGTGGCCTTCCGTACCGTACTGCTATTATATATAGTATACTGGTGGTCACTGTGTCAGCAAACTGCAAAACTAAAATGCACCAGAGGTATAGAATGTAGATGGATAGTATACTTAATGACGACACAGAGGTAGGTACAGCAGTGGCCTTCCGTACCGTACTGCTATATATACTGGTGGTCACTGTGTCAGCAAACTGCAAAACTAAAATGCACCACAGGTATAGAATGTAGATGGATAGTATACTTAATGACGACACAGAGGTAGGAACAGCAGTGGCCTTCCATACTGCTATATATAGTATACTGGTGGTCACTATGTCAGCAAACTGCAAAACTAAAATGCACCACAGGTATAGAATGTAGATGGATAGTATACTTAATGACGACACAGAGGTAGGTACAGCAGTGGCCTTCCGTACCGTACTGCTATTATATATAGTATACTGGTGGTCACTGTGTCAGCAAACTGCAAAACTAAAATGCACCACAGGTATAGAATGTAGATGGATAGTATACTTAATGACGACACAGAGGTAGGTACAGCAGTGGCCTTCCGTACCGTACTGCTATATATACTGGTGGTCACTGTGTCAGCAAACTGCAAAACTAAAATGCACCACAGGTATAGAATGTAGATGGATAGTATACTTAATGACGACACAGAGGTAGGTACAGCAGTGGCCTTCCGTACTGCTATATATAGTATACTGGTGGTCACTGTGTCAGCAAACTGCAAAACTAAAATGCACCACAGGTATAGAATGTAGATGGATAGTATACTTAATGATGACACAGAGGTAGGTACAGCAGTGGCCTTCCGTACTGCTATATATAGTATACTGGTGGTCACTGTGTCAGCAAACTGCAAAACTAAAATGCACCACAGGTATAGAATGTAGATGGATAGTATACTTAATGACGACACAGAGGTAGGTACAGCAGTGGCCTTCCGTACTGCTATATATAGTATACTGGTGGTCACTGTGTCAGCAAACTGCAAAACTAAAATGCACCACAGGTATAGAATGTAGATGGATAGTATACTTAATGACGACACAGAGGTAGGTACAGCAGTGGCCTTCCGTACCATACTGCTATTATATATAGTATACTGGTGGTCACTGTGTCAGCAAACTGCAAAACTAAAATGCACCACAGGTATAGAATGTAGATGGATAGTATACTTAATGACGACACAGAGGTAGGTACAGCAGTGGCCTTCCGTACTGCTATATATAGTATACTGGTGGTCACTGTGTCAGCAAACTGCAAAACTAAAATGCACCACAGGTATAGAATGTAGATGGATAGTATACTTAATGACGACACAGAGGTAGGTACAGCAGTGGCCTTCCGTACCGTACTGCTATTATATATAGTATACTGGTGGTCACTGTGTCAGCAAACTGCAAAACTAAAATGCACCACAGGTATAGAATGTAGATGGATAGTATACTTAATGACGACACAGAGGTAGGTACAGCAGTGGCCTTCCGTACCGTACTGCTATATATACTGGTGGTCACTGTGTCAGCAAACTGCAAAACTAAAATGCACCACAGGTATAGAATGTAGATGGATAGTATACTTAATGACGACACAGAGGTAGGTACAGCAGTGGCCTTCCATACTGCTATATATAGTATACTGGTGGTCACTATGTCAGCAAACTGCAAAACTAAAATGCACCACAGGTATAGAATGTAGATGGATAGTATACTTAATGACGACACAGAGGTAGGTACAGCAGTGGCCTTCCGTACCGTACTGCTATTATATATAGTATACTGGTGGTCACTGTGTCAGCAAACTGCAAAACTAAAATGCACCAGAGGTATAGAATGTAGATGGATAGTATACTTAATGACGACACAGAGGTAGGTACAGCAGTGGCCTTCCGTACCGTACTGCTATATATACTGGTGGTCACTGTGTCAGCAAACTGCAAAACTAAAATGCACCACAGGTATAGAATGTAGATGGATAGTATACTTAATGACGACACAGAGGTAGGTACAGCAGTGGCCTTCCGTACTGCTATATATAGTATACTGGTGGTCACTGTGTCAGCAAACTGCAAAACTAAAATGCACCACAGGTATAGAATGTAGATGGATAGTATACTTAATGATGACACAGAGGTAGGTACAGCAGTGGCCTTCCGTACTGCTATATATAGTATACTGGTGGTCACTGTGTCAGCAAACTGCAAAACTAAAATGCACCACAGGTATAGAATGTAGATGGATAGTATACTTAATGATGACACAGAGGTAGGTACAGCAGTGGCCTTCCGTACTGCTATATATAGTATACTGGTGGTCACTGTGTCAGCAAACTGCAAAACTAAAATGCACCACAGGTATAGAATGTAGATGGATAGTATACTTAATGACGACACAGAGGTAGGTACAGCAGTGGCCTTCCGTACTGCTATATATAGTATACTGGTGGTCACTGTGTCAGCAAACTGCAAAACTAAAATGCACCACAGGTATAGAATGTAGATGGATAGTATACTTAATGACGACACAGAGGTAGGTACAGCAGTGGCCTTCCGTACCATACTGCTATTATATATAGTATACTGGTGGTCACTGTGTCAGCAAACTGCAAAACTAAAATGCACCACAGGTATAGAATGTAGATGGATAGTATACTTAATGACGACACAGAGGTAGGTACAGCAGTGGCCTTCCGTACTGCTATATATAGTATACTGGTGGTCACTGTGTCAGCAAACTGCAAAACTAAAATGCACCACAGGTATAGAATGTAGATGGATAGTATACTTAATGACGACACAGAGGTAGGTACAGCAGTGGCCTTCCGTACCGTACTGCTATTATATATAGTATACTGGTGGTCACTGTGTCAGCAAACTGCAAAACTAAAATGCACCACAGGTATAGAATGTAGATGGATAGTATACTTAATGACAACACAGAGGTAGGTACAGCAGTGGCCTTCCGTACCGTACTGCTATATATACTGGTGGTCACTGTGTCAGCAAACTGCAAAACTAAAATGCACCACAGGTATAGAATGTAGATGGATAGTATACTTAATGACGACACAGAGGTAGGTACAGCAGTGGCCTTCCATACTGCTATATATAGTATACTGGTGGTCACTATGTCAGCAAACTGCAAAACTAAAATGCACCACAGGTATAGAATGTAGATGGATAGTATACTTAATGACGACACAGAGGTAGGTACAGCAGTGGCCTTCCGTACCGTACTGCTATTATATATAGTATACTGGTGGTCACTGTGTCAGCAAACTGCAAAACTAAAATGCACCAGAGGTATAGAATGTAGATGGATAGTATACTTAATGACGACACAGAGGTAGGTACAGCAGTGGCCTTCCGTACCGTACTGCTATATATACTGGTGGTCACTGTGTCAGCAAACTGCAAAACTAAAATGCACCACAGGTATAGAATGTAGATGGATAGTATACTTAATGACGACACAGAGGTAGGTACAGCAGTGGCCTTCCGTACTGCTATATATAGTATACTGGTGGTCACTGTGTCAGCAAACTGCAAAACTAAAATGCACCACAGGTATAGAATGTAGATGGATAGTATACTTAATGATGACACAGAGGTAGGTACAGCAGTGGCCTTCCGTACTGCTATATATAGTATACTGGTGGTCACTGTGTCAGCAAACTGCAAACTAAAATGCACCACAGGTATAGAATGTAGATGGATAGTATACTTAATGACGACACAGAGGTAGGTACAGCAGTGGCCTTCCGTACTGCTATATATAGTATACTGGTGGTCACTGTGTCAGCAAACTGCAAAACTAAAATGCACCACAGGTATAGAATGTAGATGGATAGTATACTTAATGACAACACAGAGGTAGGTACAACAGTGGCCTTCCGTACTGCTATATATAGTATACTGGTGGTCACTGTGTCAGCAAACTGCAAAACTAAAATGCACCACAGGTATAGAATGTAGATGGATAGTATACTTAATGAATGACGACACAGAGGTAGGTACAGCAGTGGCCTTCCGTACTGCTATATATAGTATACTGGTGGTCACTGTGTCAGCAAACTGCAAAACTAAAATGCACCACAGGTATAGAATGTAGATGGATAGTATACTTAATGACGACACAGAGGTAGGTACAGCAGTGGCCTACTGTACCGTAATGCTATATATTATATACTGGTGGTCACTGGTCAGAAAAACTCTGCACTGTACTCCTCCTATATATTATTATACTGGTGGTCCCCAGTCCCCACAATAAAGCAGCACACTGAGCACAGATATGGAGTGTTTTTCAGGCAGACAACGTATACTTGTGGTCACTGTCAGCAAAACTCTGCACTGTACTCCTGCTATATAATACAGCTGCTCCCCAGTCCCCACAATTAAGCAGTGTGAGCACAGATATATGCAGCACACTGAGCACAGATATGGAGCGTTTTTTTCAGGCAGAGAACGGATAACTGGTGGTCACTGATCAGCAAAACTCTGCACTGTACTCCTCCTATATACAGCTGCTCCCCAGCCCTTCCCACAATTAAGCAATAGTGCACAGCACAATCAAGTTCAACAATAACGGAGAGGACGCCAGCCACGTCCTCTCCTTAACATTTCCAATGCACGAGTGAAAATGGCGGCGAAGCGCGGCTGCTTATATAGAATCCGAATCTCGCGAGAATCCGACAGCGGGATGATGACGTTCGGGCGCACTCGGGTTACCCGAGCCATACGGGAGAATCCGAGTATGGCTCGGACCCGTGTAAAAAGGGTGAAGTTCGGGGGGGTTCGGTTTCCGAGAAACCGAACCCGCTCATCACTAGTTTATACCTGCTGCTCATTCCACATTGCTAGCTACCGTACACTGCTTTGTTCTGCTTGCATTACAAAGTGTTTCTATACTGCTGTGTGTGTGTATAGATGGATTCTACTCGCTATCAGGCTCTCATGTGCTACTCTGTGCTGAAGGTGAGGGGAGACAGGTAGATGGCCCCGCAAAGGCGGAGGGAGAGATCTTGCTGGACTAAGAAGTGGCTACTTAAGCGGCCTACTCGTTCCTACATGCCCCTACTGGATGAGATCAGGGACAACAACCTGGATGACTACCGCAACTTCCTGTGCATGGATGATGACAACTTCCAGGAGTTGCTGCGTCTGGTTACCCCCCTCATACAGAAGCTGGATACCAAATGGCGGGTTCCTATCCCTGCTGAGGAGAGGCTCGTAGCTACCCTGCAGTTCCTTGCTACTGGACAGTAGTTTGAGGAGCTGAAGTTTGGGACCCGTATCTCTGTGCAGGCTTTGGGACACCCTCATACCTGAAACCTGGAAGGCTATTATCAAAGTGCTTCAGTACAAGTTCTGCAAGGTGCAGCAGCATAATGGTGGCTTGCAGTGACACAGTATAATGGCGTTTAGGGCACGGCCAGGGGGTTGTAGTGGTGCAACATTTTGGGCAGTGGGACAGTAAATGGTGGGTGCAGCAGTATAATGGTGGCTTGCAGTGGTGCAGTATGATGGCATTTAGGGTGCGGTCAGTGGCTTGCAGTGGAGCAGCATTTTGGGCAGTGGGCCAGTATATGGTGGGGGCAGCAGCATAATGGTGGCCAGTGGCGCAGTATAATGGTGTTTGGGGCGCGGCCAGTGGATTGCAGTGGGGCAGCATTTTGGGCATGGGGCCAGTATAATGGTGGGTGCAGCAGCATAATGGTGGGCAGTGGTGGTAAAACATCATAATAGTTATTGGTGGCCAGTGTGTAGCCTGCCTACCTTGTGCAATGTTTGGGAGCTTAGCAGCGTGCTTGCAGCCTCCTCTCCAGTCATGTGCACATTGGGGGTAAGAGGAGTGGCCAGTAAGTCGGCTCCTGTCTTCTCATATCGCACATCGCAGTGTGATAAATCGAAAGTGGTGAAAAACAGCATGCGATCGCACCGCGATAAATATTAAGTGCAGCACATGCTACCTTGAGACGCGCGATTCAACCGGCGTGCCCGCACATCGCGTCGCATGGTACCTAAAATGTGCATATAATCCTTCGATTTATCTCACATATGCGGTCGAAATTGAAGGATTTTACCTGATATCTCACAAGTGTATGGGCTACATAACTCTCTCTGCACATGTTGTCTCTGCCCCACCTGCAGTGCACATGGTTTTGTCCAACTGCTCACAAATTTGCTGCTACGATCAGGTCTGAATTACCCCCTGAGACGGGCTGGAAGTGGTCTGTGCTGACGTCAGAGACCCTCCCCAAAGGCAACGCCTGCATTTATCTGACACATCCAGAAAACAACAGGTTTCCGCCCACAAACGCCAGCTTCCTGTCAGTCAAACAGCAGCTGCTTTGCATTTATGTACGCATTTTCTGACGCTATTATCACACGAGCATGCGCAATGCAAATGCTATGCATGCGCAGTTGTTCGATAATCCCTCCATTTGCAAATTGTCTAATTAGTGATCCATGCAGTGTTGGGTGAGATGCCCTTAAATAGTACCTAACAGCTCTGATGTTAGTGCTGGTCTCTGTCTGCTCTACTGCACTGAAACCCAGCAGAAAACCCCAAATCAGCACTGCCCCATTGTGTGTGCAAGTTGCAGTAACAATATACTGTAACCAGCCCCGGCGCTACCCACCCAGCAAGGTCTGCAAAGAAGGGCAATGCTGGGCTGGAGAGCCGCTCTCCCTGCTCTGCAACCTTGCTGGTGTGTGCTGTTGCCGCCCGCTGCACCTGTCACGCTGTCTGACAGGCAGCACACAGTGGCGCGCTGGCAGCATGAAGAGCAGCTGCTGCTTATAGTGTCCTCAGCACTGGCTCATCGGCTCATAACCTTCGCTGTGATGCACAAGCACACCCAGCCTATCAACAAAGAGAATGTCACGGAGCTCGCCCATGGACATCATCAAGTGTGGAAGTGTTTACAGGAATCAAAGAAAATTCCTGTCACAACCAATGCCGTCAGCCATACGAGGACCCACCCCTTCCATCCCTGACACTACTCACACCCCTGCACAGCTAATAAATAGTAAACCGGTGTCTCATGCAATCATGATAAAGGATCTCGATCCAGTACTTAAGTGTTAATATTCTTATATGTGATTCTGATTTACCAGCCAGTTACCATGGTCATGCCCCGTGGGAGTGCTGGATTAAGAGAGGGAGGGCTGGATTAAGGGGGGAAGGCTCAAGGGACACATTCACCACTGAGTTCACTCCTCAAAGGAGCTAGAGAAGTAGGGACGGATTTCCAGTGCACATCACTCGCTGCCTGAAGGCTGGTGTGACAGTCTCAATATTTTGGATCCCAAGAGCCTCGATGAAACACTTGGCCTACATTGGTAAATTATCTCTATCTTAATTGATATACAGTATAATGTGGTCTGTGACATAAAGTGGAATGTTTGCTGAAATCAATCAATCAATCAATCAATCAATCATTCAATCAATCCTTGGCTATACTAGTTAATACAGCTACTGTATTTTTTCTTTTTCAGTTTACTCCTGATTAAAATCAGTAGTCTTGCCATATACAGTAGTCATACCTATAGCAATTAGATTATTCTGTATTAAGCTATTATTGTAATTACATTTTACTGTGAGCATGTAAACTGAGTGATGTGTATTAGGGGTACTAGGTGTGGCATAACATGTATAAGAGTGACTACTGTGCAGCATAATGTGTATAACGGTCACTACTGTGTGGCGTATAAGTATAAGTGTCACTACTGTGCAGCATAGTGTATATAAGGAGGATCACTATTGTGTGACATAACGTGTATATTGGTCACTACTGTTCAGCATAATATGTATAAGGGGCACTACTGTGTGGCGTAACATATATAAGAGACACTACTATGTGGTATAATATGAATCAGGGAGGTAACTCTGAGTTGATCGCAGCAGGAACTTTGTTAGCAGTTGGGCAAAACCATGTGCACTGCAGGGGAGGCAGATATAACATGTGCAGAGAGAGATAGATTTGGGTGTGGTGAGTTAAATCTGCAATCTAAATTGCAGTGTAAAAATAAAGCAGCCAGTATTTACCCTGCACAAAAGCAAAATAACCCACCCAAATCTAACTCTCTCTGCAAATGTTATATCTGCCCCCCCCCTGCAGTGCACATGGGGGGAAATTCCAAGTTGATCGCAGCAGGAATTTTGTTAGCCGAAATTCACATTGTAGCACACTGAATGAGCTGAAATTCACATTGTAGCACACTGAATGAGCTGAAATTCACATTGTAGCACACTGAATGAGCCGAAATTCACATTGTAGCACACTGAATGAGCTGAAATTCACATTGTAGCACACTGAGCCGAAATTCACATTGAAGCACACTGAGCTGAAATTCACATTGTAGCACACTGACTGAGCCGAAATTTACATTGTAGCACACTGAATGAGCTGAAATTCACATTGTAGCACACTGAATGAGCTGAAATTCACATTGTAGCACACTGAATGAGCTGAAATTCACATTGTAGCACACTGAGCCGAAATTC
Organism: Pseudophryne corroboree; assembly: GCF_028390025.1. Classification (NCBI taxonomy): domain Eukaryota; kingdom Metazoa; phylum Chordata; class Amphibia; order Anura; family Myobatrachidae; genus Pseudophryne; species Pseudophryne corroboree. The sequence continues at coordinate 783,387,381 of NC_086444.1, forward strand.
ACATTGAAGCACACTGAGCTGAAATTCACATTGTAGCACACTGACTGAGCCGAAATTCACATTGTAGCACACTGAATGAGCCGAAATTCACATTGTAGCACACTGACTGAGCCAAAATTCACATTGTAGCACACTGAATGAGCCAAAATTCACATTGTAGGACACTGAATGAGCCGAAATTCACATTGTAGCATACTGACTGAGCCAAAATTCACATTGTAGCACACTGAATGAGCCGAAATTCACATTGTAGCACACTGAATGAACCAAAATTCACATTGTAGCACACTGAATGAGCCGAAATTCACATTGTAGCACACTGAATGAGCCAAAATTCACATTGTAGCACACTGAATGAGCCAAAATTCACTTTGAAGCACACTGAGCCGAAATTCACATTGAAGCACACTGAGCCGAAATTCACATTGAAGCACACTGAATGAGCCGAAATTCACATTGTAGCACACTGAATGAGCCGAAATTCACATTGTAGCACACTGAATGAACCAAAATGCACATTGTAGCACACTGAATGAGCCGAAATTCACATTGTAGCAGATTTAACATGTGCAGAGAAAGTTAGATTTGGGTGTGGTGATTTAAATCTGCAATCTAAATTGCTGTGTAAAAATAAAGCAGCCAATATTTACCCTGCACAGAAACAAAATAACCCACCCAAATCTAACTCTCTCTGCAAATGTTATATCTGTCCCCCCCTGCAGTGCACATGGGGGGAAATTCCAAGCTGATCGCAGCAGGAATTTTGTTAGCAGTTGGGCAAAACCATGTGCACTGTAGGGGAGGCAGATATAACATGTGCAGAGAGAGTTAGATTTGGGTGGGTTATTTTGTTTCTGTGCAGGGTAAATACTGGCTGCTTTATTTTTACACTGCAAATTAGATTGCAGATTGAACACACCACACCCAAATCTAACTTTCTCTGCACATGTTAAATCTGCCTCCCCTGCTGTGGACATAGGGGTAATTCCAAGTTGATTGCAGCAGGATTTTTGATAGCAATTGGGCAAAACCAGGTGCACTGCAGGGGAGGCAGATATAACATGTGCAGAAAGAGTTAGATTTGGGTGGGTTATTTTATTTCTGTGCAGGGTAAATACTGGCAGATTTATTTTTACACTGCAAATTAGATTGCAGATTGAACACACCCCACCCAAATCTAAAGGTGTGTACCAGTGGCGTGCGGTGAGGTCACTGGCTGGGGAGGCACTGAGAAGAAAAAAAAAAAAAAAAAAAAAATATATATATATATATACACAAATGGTGGCCGGCACTCGGAAGGCCTCCGTGGGCTTACTGGCTCAGGTGCCGTCCTCTGAGGTTTCCACCTCCATCAATAATCCAAAAACAAAAGGAGGCACTCGGAGACTTGCAGATGCAAAAAAACTGTTTTAGTGAAACCACTGCACAATTACATCATGATGTAATTGTGCAGTGGTTTCACTAAAACAGTTTTTTTGCATCTGCAAGTCTCCGAGTGCCTCCTTTTGTATTTGGATTATATATATACACATATACACAGTGGTCGAAGTGGAAATTTTGAAGCGGGGGTATGGAAAAGTTAAGGACGCAATTACGCGTGTGCGCCGGAGGCGCGCCCCCCCCCCCCCCCAGAGAAGTGGGCGTGGTTACCCAAAATGGGGCGTGTCCCTTTCACCTTATAGCACACGGTACGAGCCGGAATTCACATTAACACACACTGTATGAGCCGGAACTCACACTGAAGCACACTGAATGAGCCGAAATTCACATTGTAGCACACTGAATGAGCCGAAATTCACATTGTAGCACACTGAATGAGCTGAAATTCACATTGTAGCACACTGAATGAGCTGAAATTCACATTGTAGCACACTGAATGAGCCGAAACTCACATTGAAGCACACTGACTGAGCCAAAATTCACATTGTAGCACACTGAATGAGCCGAAATTCACATTGTAGCACACTGAATGAGCCGAAATTCACATTGTAGCACACTGAATGAGCCGAAATTCACATTGTAGCACACTGAATGAGCTGAAATTCACATTGTAGCACACTGAATGAGCTGAAATTCACATTGTAGCACACTGAATGAGCCGAAACTCACATTGAAGCACACTGACTGAGCCAAAATTCACATTGTAGCACACTGAATGAGCCAAAATTCACTTTGAAGCACACTGAGCCGAAATTCACATTGAAGCACACTGAGCTGAAATTCACATTGTAGCACACTGACTGAGCCGAAATTTACATTGTAGCACACTGAATGAGCCGAAATTCACATTGTAGCACACTGACTGAGCCAAAATTCACATTGTAGCACACTGAATGAGCCAAAATTCACATTGTAGCACACTGAATGAGCCGAAATTCACATTGTAGCACACTGACTGAGCCAAAATTCACATTGTAGCACACTGAATGAGCCGAAATTCACATTGAAGCACACTGAGCCGAAATTCACATTGAAGCACACTGAGCCGAAATTCACATTGAAGCACACTGAATGAGCCGAAATTCACATTGTAGCACACTGAATGAGCCGAAATTCACATTGTAGCACACTGAATGAACCAAAATGCACATTGTAGCACACTGAATGAGCCGAAATTCACATTGTAGCAGATTTAACATGTGCAGAGAAAGTTAGATTTGGGTGTGGTGATTTAAATCTGCAATCTAAATTGCTGTGTAAAAATAAAGCAGCCAATATTTACCCTGCACAGAAACAAAATAACCCACCCAAATCTAACTCTCTCTGCAAATGTTATATCTGCCCCCCCCTGCAGTGCACATGGGGGGAAATTCCAAGTTGATCGCAGCAGGAATTTTGTTAGCTGTTGGGCAAAACCATGGCCCTCATTCCGAGTTGATCGGTCGCAAGGCGAATTTAGCAGAGTTACACACGCTAAGCCTACGCCTACTGGGAGTGTATCTTAGCATCCTAAAATTGCGACCGATGTATTCGCATTATTGCGATCAAAAACTACTTAGCAGTTTTAGAGTAGCTCCACACTTACTCTGCCTGTGCGATCAGTTCAGTGCTTGTCGTTCCTGGATTGACGTCAGAAACACACCCAGCGTTCGCTCAGACACTCCCCCGTTTCTCCGGCCACTCCGGCGTTTTTTCCGGAAACGGTAGCGTTTTCATCCACACGCCCCTAAAACGCCGTGTTTCCGCCCAGTAACACCCATTTCCTGTCAATCACACTACGATCGCCGGAGCGAAGAAAAAGCCGTGAGTAAAAATCCTATCTTCATAGCAAAGTTACTTGGCGCAGTCGCAGTGCGACTATTGCGCATGCGCACTAAGCGAAATTTCACTGCGATGCGATGAAAAATAACGAGCGATCAACTCGGAATGAGGGCCCATGTGCACTGTAGGGGAGGCAGATATAACATGTGCAGAGAGAGTTAGATTTGGGTGGGTTATTTTGTTTCTGTGCAGGGTAAATACTGGCTGCTTTATTTTTACACTGCAAATTAGATTGCAGATTGAACACACCACACCCAAATCTAACTTTCTCTGCACATGTTAAATCTGCCTCCCCTGCTGTGGACATAGGGGTAATTCCAAGTTGATTGCAGCAGGATTTTTGATAGCAATTGGGCAAAACCAGGTGCACTGCAGGGGAGGCAGATATAACATGTGCAGAAAGAGTTAGATTTGGGTGGGTTATTTTATTTCTGTGCAGGGTAAATACTGGCAGATTTATTTTTACACTGCAAATTAGATTGCAGATTGAACACACCCCACCCAAATCTAAAGGTGTGTACCAGTGGCGTGCGGTGAGGTCACTGGCTGGGGAGGCACTGAGAAGAAAAAAAATAAAAATAAATATATATATATATATATATATATATATATATACACACAAATGGTGGCCGGCACTCGGAAGGCCTCCGTGGGCTTACTGGCTCAGGTGCCGTCCTCTGAGGTTTCCACCTCCATCAATAATCCAAATACAAAAGGAGGTACTCGGAGACTTGCAGATGCAAAAAAACTGTTTTAGTGAAACCACTGCACAATTACATCATCATGATGTAATTGTGCAGTGGTTTCACTAAAACTGTTTTTTTGCATCTGCAAGTCTCCGAGTGCCTCCTTTTGTATTTGGATTATATATATACACATATACACAGTGGTCGAAGTGGAAATTTTGAAGCGGGGGTATGGAAAAGTTAAGGACGCAATTACGCGTGTGCGCCGGAGGCGCGCCCCCCCCCCCCCCCAGAGAAGTGGGCGTGGTTACCCAAAATGGGGCGTGTCCCTTTCACCTTATAGCACACGGTACGAGCCGGAATTCACATTAACACACACTGTATGAGCCGGAACTCACACTGAAGCACACTGAATGAGCCGAAATTCACATTGTAGCACACTGAATGAGCCGAAATTCACATTGTAGCACACTGAATGAGCTGAAATTCACATTGTAGCACACTGAATGAGCTGAAATTCACATTGTAGCACACTGAATGAGCCGAAACTCACATTGAAGCACACTGACTGAGCCAAAATTCACATTGTAGCACACTGAATGAGCCAAAATTCACATTGAAGCACACTGAGCCGAAATTCACATTGAAGCACACTGAGCTGAAATTCACATTGTAGCACACTGACTGAGCCGAAATTTACATTGTAGGACACTGAATGAGCCGAAATTCACATTGTAGCACACTGACTGAGCCAAAATTCACATTGTAGCACACTGGCTGAGCCAAAATTCACATTGTAGCACACTGAATGAGCCGAAATTCACATTGAAGCACACTGAGCCGAAATTCACATTGAAGCACACTGAGCCGAAATTCACATTGAAGCACACTGAATTAGCCGAAATTCACATTGTAGCACACTGAATGAGCCGAAATTCACATTGTAGCACACTGAATGAACCAAAATGCACATTGTAGCACACTGAATGAGCCGAAATTCACATTGTAGCACACTGAATGACCTGAAATTGTGACAGCAGGGACAGCCAGAGTGACAGCAGGGAGAGAGAGTGACAACAGATAGAAAGAGTGACGAGAGTGACAGCAGGGAGACAGTGACGACAGGGAGAGAGAGTGACGACAGGGAGAGCAGGGAGAGAGAGAGTGACAATAGCGACAGGGACAGTAATGACAGGGAGAGAGGGTGACAGCAGGGGAACATTACCTGACTGTGGTCAGCGGAGGCACCAATGGGCAGTGGCGGTGAGGTCCCTCTGACCGCCATTTGTTGCGGGTGGCGGCTGGTGGCAGTGAGCGGCTGGTGGCGGTGAGCAGCGGGTGGGGAGCGGTGGTGGTAAGCAGCCGCCGGCTGCCGAGCAGGGACTAGAGCACCATGTGCAGCAGGATGGCCACTTCCCTCGCCTCCTGCTGCACTTTAATTTCTGGGTCAGCGGAAGAAGTGGTGGTATACCATACCGCCCCACTTCGAACACTATATATATATATATATATATCTTTTTTCTTTTTTTTTGAGAGGCAGGGGGGAGGGCAATACATCACGTCCTCCCCCAGTTCCCTAGCATCGCGGTAGGGCTGGGAGCAGGAGGACACCCAGCGGCATCCAGGCACAGCGGGCGGCTGCGGCGATGTAGATACTGATGGTCCGCCGCAGCGCCCTCCTTGGTGTGCTTTACCGCCGGGTCCCGCTGGCCCTTCACCCCGCCGGCCGCGCAACTGTGGTGACAGCTCCGGCTTCACAGTAGCGCCGGCCGCCGGGTCCCGCTGCCTACTCACCCCGCTGGCTCCACAGTAGCGCCGGCCGCCGGGTCCCGCTGCCTACTCACCCCGCCGGCTCCACAGTAGCGCCGGCCGCCGGGTCCCGCTGCCTACTCACCCCGCCGGCCACGCTACTGTAACTGTGGTGACCCGCTCACCGTTGCTTCCGCCCACCGCATAAGGGTGATTGGACCAGCGGATCCAGCACTGGATCCGCTGTCCAATCACATCTGCCTCGTTGACAGGGGCGGGTTTCCTCTGTCAATGAGGCACTTGTATAAGTGCCGCTTTCCCCCGCAGGTTTTAATGGGCTTTCACAGCCCAGTGCTTGTCCCCCCCTCTCCCTGCTTTAATCTTTACCTATTGATAACGGGAGGCACTGCTATCAGTGCATCCCAAACAACTACTCCGCATTAAAATGATTAGGACAATGTAAAGAAGTTACTTATGACACAGAATATGTGTCATAAGTGTCTTCTTTATATTATTTGAATCACTGCCTCCCCTGCCTCCCCTGACTGCACGTCCCTGGTGTGTACACACGGTGAGATTTTTTCTTGAGATTTTGACTATATAGTCAAAATCGCAAGAAAAGTTAGTGCAAATCGCAAGGTGAAAGTCACCTTGCGATCCCGATGCGCGGCCCCGCCAGGTCGGCATCAAAAGAAAAGATAGACTGTGCAGGCAAGTCAATCCTTGCTAGATCGGTGTACTATCTAGTTCATCTCACATGTCAATGACATCTCACATAAGCCAAAATCTCACATAAGCCAAAATCGTAAGCACACATAGTCCATATCTCAAGAAAAGTTAGTCAAAATCTGTCCTTTCTGGGCTCCGGGGAGTTCAAGGGAAATCTCAAGTAAAAATCGAACATAGCAAGGATCTCACCATGTGTACACACCCTAACTCTCTCTGCACATGTTATATCTGCCTCCCCTGCAGTGCACATGGTTTTGCCCAATTGCTAACAAAAATCCTGCTGCGATCAACTTGGAATTACCCCCATAGTTTTGCCCAACTGCTAAAAAAAATCCTGCTGCGATCAACTTGGAATTACCCCATGGTTTTGCCCAACTGCTAAAAAATTTCCTGCTGCGATCAACTTGCAATTACCCCTCATGTGCAGTGTAATGTGAATAAGATTGTGCTGCTGTGTGGCATAATTTGAATTGGAGGTACTATTGTGTGAAGATCACACCCTTTTTTGCGGAGTGCGCCTTAGGCCCTTGCTGTCTCTTAATGGGTTATGGGAGGCAGGGTGCACAATTATAGTTTGCAGGGGGCGTCAAAAACCCTAGCATCGGCCCCGACTGTATCTCACAGTATAATCATTTATGTGCTTGTGTGCTTCTGAATTGACACTCATTATGTGCTTGCTGAATGGCAAAACACAATCACTTTCTGTCTAATTTAATTTCCATATGTGAGGCTTTGGAAGAGATGTACTAAGCCTTGGAAAGTGATACCAACCAATTAGCTCCTAACTGCCATGTCGAAGGCTGTGTTTGAAGAATGACAGGAGCTGATTAGTTTGCTCTTTATCTCCATCAGCTGTATCAGTGTCCAAGGCTTAGTACAGTACATCTGCCCTATTATCACAGGTATCAACAGACAGATTGTTTTGTATTATGTACTGAAAATAATTGGCGCGCATTACATTGCTTGGGACAAAGGTGGTAATTCAGACCTGGTCCTAGATTTGCTAAATTTAGCACGTCTGCGATCAGTTTCTCTGACATACCGGGGGGGACGCCTAGCCCAGGGCTAGTTCGCTCCGCATGTCAGGCGATGCTTCTGTACCTGACAAGTAGCTCCCTTGCAGCGCAGCTCCTGAGAGTTGGCAGGGGGTTAACCGCCGCGTCCCGGGTCGCAGCGGCTGCGTGTGACATCACGCAGCCACTGCGGCCCGCCCCCATCAATGGGCCGGACACGTCTCCATTGTCCAGACACGCCCCGCCCCGCGACTGCCTCTGTGCGAACTGCGCATAGAAATTCAGACTGCGATCGTTAGGTGTAGAATCCTAACTTTCTGGTTTACGGACTTGTATCCTGCAATATTCATTCTCACCACCTGGCCTGCAGCAGACAAGAACACTTCCATCCCCGATGATTAAACTATGCTAAAGGCTGGTGCACTCTGCAGTTCATTGTTTATTCCTGGAATTCTGTGCTGCCTCTGCATGGTGTAGTGCTGCTCATTCGTCTGTTGCTGACTTTAGCTTCTTCTTGGACTATCCTGTTCGTAACCTGCCCTGAACTTTTTTGCATGTTTTTGGACTTTCTTTGTCTGTGGACTGCCTATAACCAGCTCTGTGCTTCACCTGCTCCCTGGCCGGTGCTGTCATAGCGAATTGCCCCAAAGAGCAGGTGAGTGGGTGTCATTGCATTAGCTCACTAGCTACTGCTACAGATGCTCCAAGCAGTAGCATAGCTCCCACAGAACTAGGGAAGAAGACATACTGTAGCTTCTCTCCCCACACTGTGCAGGAGCCACGGGATGGAGGAGGGGGCAGGCTGCAGCTGAGGGCAAGTATGGCTGGAACCACCAGGGCTGCCATCAGAAATGATGGGCCCAGGACTGACAAATGAGGCAGGGCCCCCCACCACCACATACACTGCCCCATTGCTCCACCCCCCTCCCGCTTCCCCCAAACTTACATTTTGAGGGGGCCTGGGTGGCAGCATTTTGAGGTGGCCTGGGAGGCAGCAGTGAGGTTCGTGGACAGGGCCAGCTGCCTGCGCACCGGATGGCAGCCACGACATGGAGGGTCAGAGTATTCTTACTACAGAGTCGAAACCAATCGAAGGTTGCAGACTGACAGCCAATGAATGGCAGCTCTGATTGGCTGTTGGTCTGCGAGCTCCGATTGGCTCATGGCAGGCTCTGTAGTAAGAATACCACCGCGGCTCTGTCCCTCTGAGGTTGCCTGTTGGTGCGCAGGCAGGCAGCTGGCATTGCCCTCGATCCTGACTGCAGCCACCCAGGCTCCATCTCAGTTTGGGCCTTGGACTGGAGTCCCCACCTTCCCCTCTTGATGGCGAGCCTAGAGATCACCAACAGGCTGACCTGCCCTGTGTGGCCGCAGCGGCCGTACACCCCTCTGTACAGTGCTGACCATGACCATGGCCTGTCTCTGAATTATGTCTTCGCCGATTGACAGCACTTTTTTAACTGTCTATATCTATCTGCTTGCTGCCTGTTCCTTGGAATTGCCTTTCTTCTGCTATAAAGATATGTACTGCCCACCCTGTTACCAGATCTACCAAGAGAAATCCTGAGCCCCGGTACAAATACTTCCTGGCCCCCCCATCCGCCTGTAGGGGGTGTTACCACAGCATGCTATGGGCATGGCTACACCTCTTTGGGGGCATGTCTGGCACATGAGAAGCACCCACTCACAGGAGCATGGCATGCCTCCCAGCCAGGGCAGTAGAAAGCCTGGCTGGGTCCAGGCACTTTTCAGGAGTCATTGCCAAATCACAGAAGGCATGGCCATGCACCCTTCTGTATTTTAAGCCAGGGCCATCTTAACAGCAGTGTAGGCCCCTGGGCAAAGCAATGCACTGGGTCCCCTACCCATCCTCCAGTGGTAGGTGTGGGGGTGCTATCAGTGGCAGCTTTGATGTCCCGCAGGCGGAAGGGGGTGTTCTATCTTCTACTCAGCATGTAGCACCTGGAGCAGTAAATTCCCTGTTACATGACTTCCAGGGTGGTGGGGATGTTTAATACGCAGCATGTGCTGGGCTGAAAAGAAAAGCTGCAGCTGCTGCTTCCAGGTAAGTTGGGGGGGGGGGGGGGGGGGGGCATGGGCCCCCACTGGGCCCCTCCATCAGACCTGGGCCCAGCATATTTGTACCCTTCCTCCCCCTCTCTCTCAGCGCCACTGCCTGTTACTTCCTTGTTCCAGCTCTGTCATTTCATTTATTTTCTTTATATTTGTACCTGCACTAAATGGCTCATTACTAGTCACTGAATTCTAAAGACTTATTGTCATCTTTCTGCCTTTACTCAAATATTGAAATTAGCACTGTTATTTCAAGTTGTTCTGCTGCCCTGTACTTATACCAATAGGACTGCATTCAGGACATAAGTATACCACTGTGATTTCAAGTTAGTGATATCCTGAATTCTGAGACACTTGTCATATATGTTTCTACAATCCGCTAATTGTTATTTTTAGACTGCACTCTGATACAATTGCTCAAACATCCAGGAATTCACACAGCTTGCTCCTGAATTATCATTGTGACTGTTATTGTATTGCTTGCAGCAAACCAAAGATCTGTGTTTTCTCTGCTTCTGGGTAAAAAAAAATTAACTATTATTATAGCAAATTCCTGGTTTTGTGATGTTATTGGGGGTCATTCCGACCCATTTGCACAATGCAGTTTTTCACAGCGGTGCGAACGGGTCAGTTCTGCGCATGTGCGCAGGCCGCAATGCGCACATGCATCATTGCCCAACGACAAGAATAACGAAGACAGCGATCGCTGCCGCGATCGTAAGAAGAGTGACAGGTGGAAGACGTTCCGGGGCATCAACTGACCATTTTCTGGGAGTGGAGCACCGAACGCAGGCGTGTCCAGGCGTTTGGAGGGCGGATGTCTGATGACAATTCCGGGATCTTCATCGCTGGATCCATCGCAGAGGGTAAGGAACTGTAGGGCTAGTTTTGTTTTACACAGAACTTTTTTAGCATAGCAGAACTGCACAAGCGATCGCAGCTCTGGTATGCTAAAATACACTCCCCCATAGGCGGTGTCTAGTTGATCGCACGAGCAGCAAAAGTTACGTGCGATCAACTCGGAATGACCCACACTGTTTAACTGTTCCATAACAGACATTACATTTGATATGGGTGCATTAATGACATTTTCCTTTATTCATTTCATTTCTTGACATGATCTGTGTCACAGTACAGACAGCAATTATTGAAAAAATTGCCTTGATTGAGAATATAAGAAAAAGGGCTACAGTATTATAGATTGTGACAACAATGCTGCAATAATTGGGGTGTAACACATACAGTACTCGCCAACATCCTGAAGTCCCTCTCTGAAAGAAAACAGGCAAATCAGCACAGCAGGGGGTGGTGTGGAATATAAGGCATGGAAAGGGTGTTGCTGTGTGTTTGTGTCATCATGGCCACGCCCCTGCTACACAATGCAGATATTACCGACATTGTACAGCAAAAATTGCGTCATCTTCCATCCGTACCGCCTGCTTCCATTGGTAAATGGGAGGCTGGATACAGGTGGTGGCTGGTTCTGTGATTTTCGGGAGCCTCCTAGCTATTCTGAGAGGGTGGGAAAGTATGGTGTAACAAAAGATTACTCTTCAATGGAGCTAATCTATTACTCACATCATCACTATTGTCACCTGTCAATGACACTCACTACCACAGAATAATGCGTAGAGAGCTGTCTGGCCAACAGATGTCATTGTGGATGGTTACAAATTTCTTTAATAATAATTACCATGTAAAAAACATAAAATACAATCATGAAATATACACAGAAGTATGGTGTAACATCCGCTACTGTATGTTAAAAAAATATTTAAAAGAAAAAGCAGTAGCGTTTCCACAGCGGTGCAGCAAATGTGAATCCTGATTCACCAATTCGAAGTGACTAATCAAATTAGGTGAAATTCAACATGATGTAGTTGTGAGTGTTAATTACAGTAGTGTACATTTCACTAGTGATGAGCACCGGAAATTTTTTGGATTTTGTGTTTTGGTTTAGGGTTTGGTTCCGCGGCCGTGTTTTGGGTTTGAACGCGTTTTGGCAAAACCTCACCGAATTTTTTTTGTCGGATTCGGGTGTGTTTTGGATTCGGGTGTTTTTTTCAAAAACCCCTAAAAAACAGCTTAAATCATAGAATTTGGGGGTCATTTTGATCCCAAAGTATTATTAACCTCAATAACCATAATTTCCACTCATTTTCAGTCTATTCTGAACACCTCACACCTCACAATATTATTTTTAGTCCTAAAATTTGCACCGAGGTCGCTGGATGACTAAGCTCAGCGACCCAAGTGGCCGACACAAACACCTGGCCCATCTAGGAGTGGCACTGCAGTGTCACGCAGGATGGCCCATCCAAAAAACACCCCCCAAACAGCACATGACGCAAAGAAAAAAAGAGGCGCAATGAGGTAGCTGTGTGACTAAGCTAAGCGACCCTAGTGGCCGACACAAACACCTGGCCCATCTAGGAGGGGCACTGCAGTGTCACGCAGGATGGCCCTTCAAAAAACTACTCCCCAAACAGCACATGACGCAAAGAAGAAAAAAAAGAGGCGCAATGAGGTAGCTGTGTGAGTAAGCTAAGCGACCCTAGTGGCCGACACAAACACCTGGCCCATCTAGGAGTGGCACTGCAGTGTCACGCAGGATGGCCCATCCAAAAAACACCCCCCAAACAGCACATGACGCAAAGAAAAAAAGAGGCGCAATGAGGTAGCTGTGTGACTAAGCTAAGCGACCCTAGTGGCCGACACAAACACCTGGCCCATCCAGGAGTGGCACTGCAGTGTCACGCAGGATGGCCCTTCAAAAAACTACTCCCCAAACAGCACATGACGCAAAGAAGAAAAAAAAGAGGCGCAATGAGGTAGCTGTGTGAGTAAGCTAAGCGACCCTAGTGGCCAACACAAACACCTGGCCCATCTAGGAGTGGCACTGCAGTGTCACGCAGGATGGCCCTTCCAAAAAACACCCCCCAAACAGCACATGACGCAAAGAAAAAAAGAGGCGCAATGAGGTAGCTGTGTGACTAAGCTAAGCGACCCTAGTGGCCGACACAAACACCTGGCCCATCTAGGAGGGGCACTGCAGTGTCACGCAGGATGGCCCTTCCAAAAAACACCCCCCAAACAGCACATGACGCAAAGAAAAAAAGAGGCGCAATGAGGTAGCTGTGTGACTAAGCTAAGCGACCCTAGTGGCCGACACAAACACCTGGCCCATCTAGGAGGGGCACTGCAGTGTCACGCAGGATGGCCCTTCAAAAAATTACTCCCCAAACAGCACATGACGCAAAGAAGAAAAAAAAGAGGCGCAATGAGGTAGCTGTGTGAGTAAGCTAAGCGACCCTAGTGGCCGACACAAACACCTGGCCCATCTAGGAGTGGCACTGCAGTGTCACGCAGGATGGCCCTTCCAAAAAACACCCCCCAAACAGCACATGACGCAAAGAAAAAAAGAGGCGCAATGAGGTAGCTGTGTGACTAAGATAAGCGACCCTAGTGGCCGACACAAACACCTGGCCCATCTAGGAGTGGCACTGCAGTGTCACGCAGGATGGCCCTTCCAAAAAACACCCCCCAAACAGCACATGACGCAAAGAAAAAAAGAGGCGCAATGAGGTAGCTGTGTGACTAAGATAAGCGACCCAAGTGGCCGACACAAACACCTGGCCCATCTAGGAGTGGCACTGCAGTGTCACGCAGGATGGCCCTTCCAAAAAACACCCCGCAAACAGCACATGACGCAAAGAAAAAAAGAGGCGCAATGAGGTAGCTGTGTGACTAAGATAAGCGACCCAAGTGGCCGACACAAACACCTGGCCCATCTAGGAGTGGCACTGCAGTGTCACGCAGGATGGCCCTTCCAAAAACTACTCCCCAAACAGCACATGACGCAAAGAAAAATGAAAGAAAAAAGAGGTGCAAGATGGAATTGTCCTTGGGCCCTCCCACCCACCCTTATGTTGTATAAACAGGACATGCACACTTTAACCAACCCATCATTTCAGTGACAGGGTCTGCCACATGACTGTGACTGAAATGACGGGTTGGTTTGGACCCCCACCAAAAAAGAAGCAATTAATCTCTCCTTGCACAAACTGGCTCTACAGAGGCAAGATGTCCACCTCATCATCATCCTCCGATATATCACCGTGTACATCCCCCTCCTCACAGATTATCAATTCGTCCCCACTGGAATCCACCATCTCAGCTCCCTGTGTACTTTGTGGAGGCAATTGCTGCTGGTCAATGTCTCCACGGAGGAATTGATTATAATTCATTTTAATGAACATCATCTTCTCCACATTTTCTGGATGTAACCTCGTACGCCGATTGCTGACAAGGTGAGCGGCGGCACTAAACACTCTTTCGGAGTACACACTTGTGGGAGGGCAACTTAGGTAGAATAAAGCCAGTTTGTGCAAGGGCCTCCAAATTGCCTCTTTTTCCTGCCAGTATAAGTACGGACTGTCTGACGTGCCTACTTGGATGCGGTCACTCATATAATCCTCCACCATTCTTTCAATGGGGAGAGAATCATATGCAGTGACAGTAGACGACATGTCCGTAATCGTTGTCAGGTCCTTCAGTCCGGACCAGATGTCAGCATCAGCAGTCGCTCCAGACTGCCCTGCATCACCGCCAGCGGGTGGGCTCGGAATTCTGAGCCTTTTCCTCGCACCCCCAGTTGCGGGAGAATGTGAAGGAGGAGATGTTGACAGGTCGCGTTCCGCTTGACTTGACAATTTTGTCACCAGCAGTTCTTTGAACCCCAGCAGACTTGTGTCTGCCGGAAAGAGAGATCCAAGGTAGGTTTTAAATCTAGGATCGAGCACGGTGGCCAAAATGTAGTGCTCTGATTTCAACAGATTGACCACCCGTGAATCCTTGTTAAGCGAATTAAGGGCTCCATCCACAAGTCCCACATGCCTAGCGGAATCGCTCTGTGTTAGCTCCTCCTTCAATGTCTCCAGCTTCTTCTGCAAAAGCCTGATGAGGGGAATGACCTGACTCAGGCTGGCAGTGTCTGAACTGACTTCACGTGTGGCAAGTTCAAAAGGTTGCAGAACCTTGCACAACGTGGAAATCATTCTCCACTGCGCTTGAGACAGGTGCATTCCACCTCCTATATCGTGCTCAGTTGTATAGGCTTGAATGGCCTTTTGCTGCTCCTCCAACCTCTGAAGCATATAGAGGGTTGAATTCCACCTTGTTACCACTTCTTGCTTCAGATGATGGCAGGGCAGGTTCAGGCGTTTTGGTGGTGCTCCAGTCTTCTGTACGTGGTGCCTGTACGCCGAAAGTGTCCCGCAATTCTTCTGGCCACTGACAGCATCTCTTGCACGCCCCTGTCGTTTTTTAAATAATTCTGCACCACCAAATTCAAGGTATGTGCAAAACATGGGACGTGCTGGAATTTGCCCAGATTTAATGCACACACAATATTGCTGGCGTTGTCCGATGCCACAAATCCACAGGAGAGTCCAATTGGGGTAAGCCATTCCGCGATGATCTTCCTCAGTTGCCGTAAGAGGTTTTCAGCTGTGTGCGTATTCTGGAAAGCGGTGATACAAAGCGTAGCCTGCCTAGGAAAGAGCTGGCGTTTGCGAGATGCTGCTACTGGTGCCGCTGCTGCTGTTCTTGCGGCGGGAGTCCATACATCTACCCAGTGGGCTGTCACAGTCATATAGTCCGTGGTTAAGTGGACATTGGGTACAACTGCATTTTTTAGGACACTGGTGAGTCTTTTTCTGAGGTCTGTGTACATTTTCGGTATCGCCTGCCTAGAGAAATGGAACCTAGATGGTATTTGGTACCGGGGACACAGTACCTCCAACAAGTCTCTAGTTGGCTCTGCAGTAATGATGGATACCGGAACCATGTTTCTCACCGCCCAGGATGCTAAGGCCTCAGTTATCCGCTTTGCAGCAGGATGACTGCTGTGATATTTCATCTTCCTCGCAAAGGACTGTTGGACAGTCAATTGCTTGGTGGAAGTAGTAAAAGTGGTCTTACGACTTCCCCTCTGGGATGACCATCGACTCCCAGCAGCAACAACAGCAGCGCCAGCAGCAGTAGGCGTTACACGCAAGGATGCATCGGAGGAATCCCAGGCAGGAGAGGACTCGTCAGAATTGCCAGTGACATGGCCTGCAGGACTATTGGCATTCCTGGGGAAGGAGGAAATTGACACTGAGGGAGTTGGTGGGGTGGTTTGCGTGAGCTTGGTTACAAGAGGAAGGGATTTACTGGTCAGTGGACTGCTTCCGCTGTCGCCCAAAGTTTTTGAACTTGTCACTGACTTATGATGAATGCGCTGCAGGTGACGTATAAGGCAGGATGTTCCGAGGTGGTTAACGTCCTTACCCCTACTTATTACAGCTTGACAAAGGCAACACACGGCTTGACAAATGTTGTCTGCATTTCTGTTGAAATACTTCCACACCGAAGAGCTGATTTTTTTGGTATTTTCACCAGGCATGTCAATGGCCCTATTCCTCCCACGGACAACAGGTGTCTCCCCGGGTGCCTGACTTAAACAAACCACCTCACCATCAGAATCCTCCTGGTCAATTTCCTCCCCAGCGCCAGCAACACCCATATCCTCCTCATCCTGGTGTACTTCAACACTGACATCTTCAATCTGACTATCAGGAACTGGACTGCGGGTGCTCCTTCCAGCACTTGCAGGGGGCGTGCAAATGGTGGAAGGCGCATGCACTTCACGTCCAGTGTTGGGAAGGTCAGGCATCGCAAACGACACAATTGGACTCTCCTTGTGGATTTGTGATTTCGAAGAACGCACAGTTCTTTGCTGTGCTTTTGCCAGCTTGAGTCTTTTCATTTTTCTAGCGAGAGGCTGAGTGCTTCCATCCTCATGTGAAGCTGAACCACTAGCCATGAACATAGGCCAGGGCCTCAGCCGTTCCTTGCCACTCCGTGTGGTAAATGGCATATTGGCAAGTTTACGCTTCTCCTCCGACAATTTTATTTTAGATTTTTGAGTCCTTTTTTTACTGATATTTGGTGTTTTGGATTTTACATGCTCTGTACTATGACATTGGGCATCGGCCTTGGCAGACGACGTTGATGGCATTTCATTGTCTCGGCCATGACTAGTGGCAGCAGCTTCAGCACGAGGTGGAAGTGGATCTTGATCTTTCCCTATTTTTGGAACCTCAACATTTTTGTTCTCCATATTTTAATAGGCACAACTAAAAGGCACCTCAGGTAAACAATGGAGATGGGTGGATACTAGTATACTTATGGATGGACGAGCGACTGCCGACACAGAGGTAGCTACAGCCGTGGACTACCGTACTGCATCTGCTGCTAATATAGACTGGATGATAATGATATAAAAAATATATATATATCACTACTGCAGCCGGACAGGTATATATTATATAATGACGGACCTGCTGGACACTGTCAGCACTGCAGACTCCTAAAGTAAGCTACTAGTATCAAGAAGATAGAAAAAAAAAAACACCACAGGTAGGTGGTATACAATTATGGATGGACGAGCGACTGCCGACACAGAGGTAGCTACAGCTGTGGACTACCATACTGCGTCTGCTGCTAATATAGACTGGATGATAATGATATAAAAAATATATATATATCACTACTGCAGCCGGACAGGTATATATTATATAATGACGGACCTGCTGGACACTGTCAGCACTGCAGACTCCTAAAGTAAGCTACTAGTATCAAGAAGATAGAAAAAAAAAAAACACAACAGGTAGGTGGTATACAATTATGGATGGACGAGCGACTGCCGACACAGAGGTAGCTACAGCCGTGGACTACCGTACTGCGTCTGCTGCTAATATAGACTGGATGATAATGATATAAAAAAAATATATATATCACTACTGCAGCCGGACAGGTATATATTATATAATGACGGACCTGCTGGACACCGTCAGCACTGCAGACTCCTAAAGTAAGCTACTAGTATCAAGAAGATAGAAAAAAAAAACACCACAGGTAGGTGGTATACAATTATGGATGGACGAGCGACTGCCGACACAGAGGTAGCTACAGCCGTGGACTACCGTACTGCGTCTGCTGCTAATATAGACTGGATGATAATGATATAAAAAATATATATATATCACTACTGCAGCCGGACAGGTATATATTATATAATGACGGACCTGCTGGACACTGTCAGCACTGCAGACTCCTAAAGTAAGCTACTAGTATCAAGAAGATAGAAAAAAAAAACACCACAGGTAGGTGGTATACAATTATGGATGGACGAGCGACTGCCGACACAGAGGTAGCTACAGCCGTGGACTACCGTACTGCGTCTGCTGCTAATATAGACTGGATGATAATGATCTAAAAATTATATATATATCACTACTGCAGGACAGGTATATATTATATAATGACGGACCTGCTGGACACTGTCAGCAGAATGCGTTTATAGAATAAAAACACCACACGACGAGTGTTTAACTTTTTCAGGCAGACAATCACAATATACTGGTGGTCAGTGGTCACACTGGCAGTGGTCAGTGGTCACACTGGCAGTGGCACTCTGGCAGCAAAAGTGTGCACTGTTAATGTACTCCTGCTATAACTGCTCCCCAGTCTCCCCCACAATTAAGCTGTGTGAGCAGTGAGCACTCAGCACAGTCAGATATACATAGATGATGCAGCACACTGAGGCTGAGCACAGATATGGTATACTGTGTCACTGTGTATCGTTTTTTTTTAAGGCAGAGAACGGATTATATTAAATAATAATAAAACTGCACTGGTGGTCACTGGTCAGTCACTAGTAAACTCTGCACTCTCTGAGTACTCCTAAGCTCCAGTAAATCAAGTGTCTCACTCTCACTCTCTATCTATTTCTATTCTAAACGGAGAGGACGCCAGCCACGTCCTCTCCCTATCAATCTCAATGCAGTGTGAAAATGGCGGCGACGCGCGGCTCCTTATATAGAATCCGAGTCTCGACAGCGGGATGATGACGTTCGGGCGCGCTCGGGTTAACCGAGCAAGGCGGGAAGATCCGAGTCTGCCTCGGACCCATGTAAAAAGGCTGAAGTTCGAGGGGGTTCGGATTCCGAGGAACCGAACCCGCTCATCACTACATTTCACCAAACAGAATTTCTGGGGGTACAGATAAATATATAATTGTAATTGAAACTGCAGTGAGGACTTTTTTCCACTTATCAAAATATCCTATCAATCTCAGTATCCTGCGTAGCTTCTGTTTTGTTATACTGTAGGTGGCAATAAATTTCCACTTTTGATACGCCATTACATGGAATACCATTCTGTACCGTATTTGAATTTTCTCATTCTGTATTTTACTGAATTTATAGTACATAAATAAAACTTGGACAAGAATTGAATAATTTCATTCTGTTCTGTGGGAATTTCTCAAATATATCTGAAGGGCAAATTCTGCCAAACACAAATACAATATTCTGGGCCAAATTTGGTATGAGGCAAACCTTCTTTGGAATAGTTATAATATTTCACATATCTCTACCTGTGACCAACCTTCCAAATTTGAGCTTATGTGTATATACAGTATACAGGTTGAGTATCCCTTATCCAATATTCAAAATCCCACATATTTGGGTCCCCTACTGAGAAAATGACATAAACATTATATATTATGTGTATATAAAGATATATTTTTGACCAACAATAACTATGCTGCTGTTGTGAGGTTTGATAAAAAGTTTTACTTGCAATTTATCTCAAGTCTGGTGAGTGCCTTCCTTATACTCTTTTGACTATATTGTGGGACCTTGCAGGAGCAAGTGTTCGTATGGCACTGGAGGAGTAAGTCCTGGGTTGCGTACAGACTGCACACACTGGGTTTTAGCAGCTCATCTACACATGTGATCGCACACTTGCACAGCGAATTTACACTCCCCCTGGAGGCGGCGACTATCTGATCGCAGGACAGCAAAATTAGCAGCCCAGCGATCAGATCTGAATTAGGCTCTTAGTACTCTGCATTGTCCCCATTCATTCTGTTATTCCATCTGTGCAGTGCAGCAATTCTGCCATTGAGTGATGCTGCCATGGCTACATGGTATGTTATACCTTTTGTGCTGCCCATGGTGGTCATTCCGAGTTGTTCGCTCGGTAATTTTCTTCGCATCGCAGCGATTTTCTGCTAATTGCGCATGCGCAATGTTCGCACTGCGACTGCGCCAAGTACTTTGCTATGCAGTTAGGTATTTTACTCACGGCATTACGAGGATTTTTCTTTGTTCTGGTGATCGTAATGTGATTGACAGGAAGTGGGTGTTTCTGGGCGGAAACTGGACGTTTTATGGGAGTGTGTGAAAAAACGCTACCGTTTCTGGGAAAAACGCGGGAGTTGCTGGAGAAACGGAGGAGTGTCTGGGCGAATGCTGGGTGTGTTTGTGACGTCAAACCAGGAACGACAAGCACTGAACTGATCGCACTGGAAGAGTAAGTCTCGAGCTACTCAGAAACTGCACAGAGAAGTCTTTTCGCAATATTGCGAATCTTTCGTTCGCAATCTTGATAAGCTAAGATTCACTCCCAGTAGGCGGCGGCTTAGCGTGTGCAAAGCTGCTAAAAGCAGCTTGCGAGCGAACAACTCGGAATGAGGGCCCATGTTGGGCTACTTCTAAAAAATTTTACAGGGTCACTTTTTAGTTCCCAATCCGCCCCTGGCTCAGACACAACTGCAGCAAAAGACACAAGGAAGGCCTCAATTTCAATCAGGCCCTATGAGGAGGGATCATGCCCTCTAAACAGACCCTACCTCCCGTCAGACCGCACCCTCTATTAGGGCTGCTTCCATATATTTCCCAGGCTGATTTTCCATACCAATCAGCCCCTGGGTGTGATCATGAGTTAGGAGCAAAGGAAATAAGAACAAGAAACTGCACATGGGCAAAACCATGCTGCACTGCAGGTGGGGCAGATGTAATACCATATTTTATTTCATCTTGTGTTTAATTTCCCTATACATCGGATGTTCACACAATATGCATGTTACTATTTGCAAATAAGGGCATTTATGTGTAATCACAATATCATCAATTATATATGAATTATTGTACCATCTGTTATACTAAGCATTGTGACTTATAAAGGTATTTACAGATCATAGAGATACATCATTTCTCACATACAAACACCAAATAGAGGGTGAGCGCAGGTATCCAAAACCTGTACGATAACACTAGCCCTAGAGTCTGGACAACTCTCCAGATACCAGCAGCCCCCTTGAACAAGATACACATACTGTGCGCTCCACGCAAACCCCTTGATTCCATAAGCAGCTTGGTGAGAAGAGATCAACTGTTGGTGCAATTATAAAAAAATGGAAGAAATACAAGATCACTGACAATCTCCCTCGACCTGGGGCTCCATGCAAGATCTCACCTTGTGGGGTATCAATGAGCTTGAGAACGGTGAGGAATCATCCCAGAACTACACGGGGGGACCTGGTCAATGACCTCAAGAGAGCTGGGACCACAGTCACAAAGGTTACCATTAGTAATACACTACGTCATCATGGATTGAAATCCTACAGCGCCCGAAAGGTCCCCCTGCTTAAGCCAGCACATGTCCAGGCCCATCTAAAGTTTGACAGTGACCATCTGGATGTAAACTCCACTCGCCGTGTTTGGAGGGAGAGGAATGATGAATGGCATCCCAAGAACACCATACCCACTGTGAAGCATGCGGGTGGAAACATCATGCTTTGGGGCTGCTTTTCTGCAAAGAGGACAGGACGACTGATCCGTATTAAGGAGAGTATGAATGGGGCCATGTATCGTGAGATTTGGGGCAAAAACCTCCTTCCCTCAGTAAGAGCATTGAAGATGGAACGTGGCTGGGTCTTCCAGCATGACAATGACCCCAAACACACCGCCAGGGCAACTAAGGAGTGGCTCCGTAAGAAGCATTTCAAGGTCCTGGAGTGGCCTAGCTAGTCTTCTGACCTCAACCCAATAGAAATTCTGCGGAGGGAGTTGAAAGTCTGTGTTGCCCGGTGACAGCCCCAAAACATGACAGATCTAGAGAAGATCTGCATGGAAGAGTGGGCCAAAATACCTGCTACAGTGTGTGCAAACCTGGTCAAGAACTACAGGAAACGTTTATCTCGGTAATTGACAACCGAGGTTATATTACAAAGTATTTAGTTAAACTTTTTGATTGTCCAAATATTTATTTTCCGCAAGAATATACAAATGAATTGTTTAAAAATCATACAATGTGATATCCTAGGTGTTTTTTTTTCAGATTCTGGGGCAGATGTATTAAGCATAGATAAGTGATAAAGCAGTGATAAGTGGAAGGTGATAAAGCACCAGCCAATCAGCTCCTAACTGTCATTTTTCAAACCTGTAATGATTTGCTGGTGCGTTATCACCTTCCACTTATCACTGCTTTATCACTTCTCCAGGCTTCATACATCTGCCTCTCTGTCTCTCACAGTTGAAGTGTAACTATGATGGAAATTACAGTCCTCTCTTATCTTTTTAAATGTGTCAAATTGCACAATCGGCGGCTGTCCAAATACTTTTTTGCCCCACTGTATATATATATGTAGATACTGTATGCAAGGGCTGATTGAAAAGTAAAGAGACTGCCCCTGTGTTCCTGTCCCATAGGTAGACGTGGTAACGCTATGTTGGTTAGACCTCAGTCCTCAATGTGTCTGAACCTGCGGTTGGACTGCCGTAGTCTTCTTTGTTTGGTTACAGTAAGTGGAAGATCTTTGTGCATATCGTTGTGGCGGATGAGGAGGATGTGTCTGAGATTACTGTGTGTCAGATATGTGTGATTCAATTTTGTGCTAAACTTGGAAAAATCAGAAATGAATCTCATGAAATGTTACGGCAAGCATACGGTGGAGAAATAATTAGCCGTGCTGCAGTATCTCTGGCTGCACGTGTGGTGGGCTTCTTCACTTTTTTAAAGGTAAGCCTTAGTTAGTTTGGTTTGTTCACCTTGACAAAGGAGCGACTGTGCCTCAAAACGTTGGTATGTCACTGTACTTTTGATACACTTATATTTGCTTAAAGACTCCGAGTGCTGCTGCTTGTCTGTATTGGGATATAGATAGATAGATAGATAGATAGATAGATAGATAGATAGATAGATAGATAGATAGATAGATAGACTGTAGCCTAAACCTAAACCTCTCCCCCAAGCAGCCTAACCATATCCCTGCAGGTGGGGTGCCTAAGATTAACCCTCCTCCCTGCAGCCTAAACCTAACCTCTCCACAGCTTAACTCTCCAGTGTCTTTGGTCATTCGGGATACCAGCAGATGTAATTTCGGCACTGGCGGGTGACCCTATCCAGGATGCCGCTGTCGGCAATCCGAGTAGTACATGGATCCCAGCATCGGTATTTCAACGGCCGGGATCCTGACTGCCGGGATCTTGACCAGATCCAATATATATATGTATATACTAGCACTTGCCTGTGGCTTCTCTCGCGTGGATGTCTGTTATTGCTCAGTGGAACTAATTTAAATTTTACAAAGACAGTAGTGGCATCTAATATTGTGATGTATATTTTATATTGTAGACATCGATCACAAAATGTCTTTGTAAACAATATTTGCAGTTTTTCCCAAGATGCTTGGGCTACTAACTCATGAGCAAGCCACGTAAAGCTGCCCATGGGAGTAACAGCTGGTCCTGAGATATAGCCTACAGCCATGAGCATTTGCCCCTGCAATTTGTTGATCATCATAGCATAGCAGATGCTTGAATTGAAAAGGAAAATTGTTAGGGATAAGGGGCATATGTGGTGTCAATAAAATTAGATGGCACTACTTTGTAAAATGAGCCCCGCTGAGCAATAACAGACATCCATGTGAGCAAAGCCACAGGCAAATGCTAGTATATATATTAAGAGAGGATGGGGCCCAATTTCAGTTTCCACCTGGGCCCCCTCCTCTCTAGCCTACAGCACAGAGTCTCTGGGTACTAGGGTCACTAGGAGACCCTAGCGCTGTCCTGGAGTCTAGTGCGCAGGTCTCTGGGAAAATGGCACGGCAGCTATTTTCCTGTGATTTCTCTACTGCTCATGCAGAAAATGCCGGAAAAAAGCCACCGCACCAATGCACCATGGCTTCTGCAATGCTGCTGCTATTGACGTGGAATTCCAGAGGGTAAGTATTGAAAAAATGGGTGCAGGGTGTGCACCCATTATAGATACACCCAGTGGCGTCACAACGTGGGTGCGGGGGGTGCGGCCTGCACCCGGGTGTTCCCCTCTGAGGGGTGACACCAAAGTGCCGGCTCCTGCTCAGTGGCAGGAGCTGGATGCTGCAACCCGGCTCCTGTCACAGTGCAGAAGCCAGCACTGCAGATTCAGCAGTCTCCGGGTGAAGCCCGCATCCCCCGGACCCACAGTGTGCCGAAAACGGGGTCGGGACGTGAAGCCACACCCCCTTCCATGAAGCCACGCCCCCTCTTCACCCGCGACCACAGCGGGTGTTTTAAAAGTAAGTGACGCCTCTGGATACACCAGTGCTTCCCTCAGGGCTGGCAGCCGAAATATCGGGGGCCTGGTACACTTATGCTTCTGAGGGCCTCACTCTCTTCCTCCCTTCTCCCCCTGAAGTTTACCCGGGAAAGATATAAGTGAATTTACTTAAGTCAACATTTTGGGGATGTGCTCCCATTCCTAGGAACAGCAATCCAATTCCCAGTAGTGTTGACTTAATAAAATGAACTTTGACAGCATTTACCAGCCTCTGAGTGACACATTCACCTGTATTCTATTATGAAGACACTGTTCTTCTAAGGAGGGCACAGGAGCAAGTAAGCCCTAAGGTGACATCACTGAGTGCTGGATTCATTAATATATAAATAACTATATATATATATATATATATATATATATATATCTGTGTGTGTGTGTATATATATATATATATATGTGTGTGTGTATGTATATATATATATATATATATATATATATAGTGTAAATCATGAGCCGCACAACACTAAAAATATCCACCAAAGGGTGCCCGGTCAAAAAACTTTTCAAGATAGATGCAACCACACCATGAGGCTCCAGCTGGGGCTATGTTGTAGATGAGACCAGCACTCCAAATGTAATTCAACATTTTTATGCCATTTCATAACACATCACAAACTGGTTTTCTGTGCAAATTCAGCAATATGTAAACATAGCTTATTCAGTATCAAGTATCTCACACGTCCTGTGTATGCTGGGGATATAAATCCTACCCAGATGAATCTCCCAACAGCCGTTTCGGCCACCGCCATTGTCAGGGGAGCTGTTACCATCAATCTGCCAATCTTGTCACATTTATACCCAGTAGATTATTCAAAACGTGCTCACCTGTCCCCTCAATCTTAATTATTCCTGCCCACTGGTGCCGAAAGGCGCGCGTGTCCAGCCGCATGCATGCCGGGACGCCCAGCTATGATGTCATCCGACCAGACCCCATGCTTCTATTGGGCCGTTTCCGGCATTCCTTCCGTCGCCTAGGTAACGGGGGTTCCACCTCCCCGTGCCACGTGACCATAACGTGAGTCCATGACATGAGTCTGGCACCCCCCGCCCTGTCAGCGCACAACAATTAACCGATAGGTCCACTCCCGCAGGGGATCCGCCTGCCTGTCATGACATCCTCCACTGGTCTCCCCGTGTCCTAACGACCAGGCCACATCGCCTCCCCGCACCTGTAACAGAAAATCATAACTATGTAGTGTATCTTGTCTATTAAAATACCTCCACATAGACAGTACATATGTGTTATATAGAGAGGGTCCTTACACATTATGCCAACATATAATTAATGTCGATCTTTCAATGGGGCTTAGTGAAAGTTAATAGTGAGATGAATACTTGATGTAAGGAGTACACACAGATAAAAAAACAAAGTTTTTTTTCTTTTTTTCTTTTCTTTTACCTCTAGGATTTAGGTAACTCTGCTTACTATAAGATAGCCATTGAAATGCAAATTAACCTGTGTAACTGCTTTTTCTTGGCAGTGAAAACCACGTTTACAGGCAGCCAAAAGCACACGGCATTGATATGCAAATTAGAAGCAGTAAATGGGTAAATTAGTTTTATAGGAGACCAGTGAATGATCCATATATACAATATTATTATAATTATGTGGGTGTTTATATCAGTGTATGTTCTGCAAGATGGCTATCCAATCTGAATCATATCATTTAAATTATTGATTATTGCTAGAGTCATTATAGATCTGTGTGAAACCGGAGATATTTTTGTTATTATATAGTTAAAACTAAAATAAGTATTTAAGGAAGTAAGAGTAAAATCACAAAACGCAGTTCTGGCCCAGTAGAAAGAGGGTTTATACAGAAAGAATGTGTGTTGTGTTAAGTGAGTAATTATAGTTAATATTGCTCACATTTATAGAAATTGTAAGATTTGTGCTATTGCGGACGTACGGTTTTGTACACGTGTCTCGGACAAAGTACGGAACTGCACACGCGGCGTAAGCACGGTCGCGTGTTTACGCAAATTGCGTAAGAATATGGTCGCTAAGTACAAATTACACAATAGTTCGTTTAGTTTAAAGGTGGGACAGTAGCCACGCTACAATAGCACCAAACTACCCGGTTTCTAAAGAAATTTAGTATAAAAACAAAATTTAGTATAAATAATTTTTAAAATTGCCTCTGGGGGTGAAGCTGCCAACTTGAATGAATCCTAATTTTCTGTACAGAAAAAAACAAAAACAAAGTGTACCTGAGTGAGCGAACGTAGGAGTGAGTGAAATTCGAACCCCGTAATGCGGGATCCCGTCGTTTGGTACATCAAGTGAGTGGCAGCTTGGTGGCATGAGGCGGCTGACTCACGTTAGTATAAGGTTTAAAACGTAAGTCGTGAGGAGACTTACAGGAGAATGGTAGGGAATTGTGAATTGTTTTGTGACCCATATAGTTTTTTTTTTTATACGCTCCGGCTGAGTTTTCGCAGCTTGTGATTCGATTCCAGTGGTTGTACGCCAGATAAGTAACAAGTACCTATATGCTGTCCAATTGTACCGCGCGTTTGTGGGTGCGATATATAGCGCAACGTGATATCCTTTTTACGAGCTTTTGCGTAAAATCACGGTATCATCAGCGCAGTATAGAGCATACGCAAGCGTGATTTGTGTATAATAAAGTGCATAGGGAGTTTTCGCTGGTCTCTCTCAGGAAAATCTCCAACGGCCGATACTTTACTGGAAAGGGTAAGTTATTCCTAAAAACTTCCAGTAAATATAGGTCACATAGGGCCCTAAGTTGGGTACATTGCCTTCGCTATCGACAGTGTATGGTAGTACTGGCCAACGTGGGCGGTGAGCGGGTGAAGAGCGCTCGGAGAACTTTCACCGTTACCTTATATTGAGTATTTTGGTGTTTGTGGGAAAAGGCCCACAATTATGGGAGCCAGTTGCTCAAGTAAGGGACGTTTTGTAACCAGGGTTCAGGTTGAAGAGCCGCGGCCCATGGGGTCAGCGAAGTTTAAAGGAAAAAGTATTGAAGACTTTTTGTCTGAATGGGAACGTGTGACTGACAAAGATAGGGAACCATTCCCTAAAGTGGGCAGCTTTGAACCAGAGGTATTGCAGAACTTAAGGATAAGAATATGTCTGATAAAATCCCGAAAACAAAGGTTCAGACATACAAATTGTTTAAACCTGTGACAGCAAGAGGGGTTGGTGAGTTTGATCCTAAAGTATTGCAGGTGGTATGTGTAACCAAAGTCATATAAGACAAGAATGGGAATATAAGAACTGTTTGAACTTGTAGCAACAATAAATAAGTAGGGGAAAAAAAAAAAAAAAGAGAATGCAAGTACACCGCCTTATGTAGATGTGGAAGCAGTTACGTCCAGCATACAAACTATAGAAAATAATAAAAATATGAAAAATATGACTGTAACTTATATATATACTAATCAATGTTGAAGTTTTATTTAGGAGGAGAAGGTGACCTGATCGTTTTCAGACATTTCTCATGCACCCAGAGGAGTATCCAACCGGTAAAAGAAGAGCAGTAGCCTGTGGGGGAAGTGGCTGAGACCAGTGGAACAGGTAAGTATGGTATCATTCGTGTACATACATATAAAGTAAAATCCAAAAATTAAACAAAAAAAAATCAAGAAAGTAACGTCAGAAATGGAGAAAAACCTGTCCGCACATTAGTATTTGCCAGCAGGAAAGTGGGCAGAGACAAGGTAACCCCAGGGTATTTCTTTCAGTTACCATATAAGAAGAATTCGTTCCTAGTAATGCCCCTAGTAAAGATGAGCTCGGAAAAGTTTGATGGACCATGTACAGACCCTTAATACGGG
Organism: Pseudophryne corroboree; assembly: GCF_028390025.1. NCBI lineage: Eukaryota > Metazoa > Chordata > Amphibia > Anura > Myobatrachidae > Pseudophryne > Pseudophryne corroboree. Next base: position 783,415,192 of record NC_086444.1, read on the forward strand.
ATGAGAAGGATTGAATGAATACTTCGCATGACCTAGAAGCTTGTTAAAAAATTTTTTGTTTTTGTCTCTTGCAGTAATAGAAAACTCTCCATCTGGATAAGACGACTGGTAAAGACTAATTCGGCAAATGGGAGGTGGCTGTCTCTGTGCAAATGGACGGGCTCAATAAGGCATTGAGTGTCAGGGTGCAGACTTCTTTGCAAAATTGGAAAGGTCACAGTAGCTAATCTTAGATAGTGTGCTATTAAACATCACAAGAATAGTGTTAGGCGCAGAGAACAACAGGTGGAGAGGTTGAGGACGGTAAGTATACTGGCACATACAGGAAAGACCCATCAGTCCAAACCCCAGATCCCTAATGGTCAATAATATGTTACACTTGTAGGAAGGAAGGGCATTTTGCCAGAGATTGTAGGAGTAGTAGGACACATAGTCAATATAGATCCCCTAGACAGAAAACACAAGCCACATTATTAAACACATAGACGGGACCAAGGGACATATAGTAAAGAATAATAAGACATATAGAAAACACAGATTCGGCTAATGGGAAGAACAAAATAAATGCAACTTACTAATGTTACATTTCACTGTTCTAGATGCATGTCCATCACAGGTAGAGGAAATTATCTCACAGATACCGGGTTCCCTATGAACTTAGGATGGACAGGACACTGGATTGATGGCTGGGATAGTCCCAGTAGAGATAAGACACACAGAAATGTTTTTTTTAAGGGGAGTAGACCAAGTAGAGAATCACTTCCCCGTAGTGCCCAATCCAGTTGTCAAATTTTTATAAAATCTTCTTCACCTCTACAAACTCATCTGTCACCAACCTCTATTCTGTTTCTCTACAGTTTCCACTTCATCTTTTGCATTCACACAGGGTGGTACAATACATTGACCCAAGTACAGTCCAAACTCCACATGCCTAGGTCCTTCAGAGTTCTGCCCAAACCCAGTATATCTCAACAGCACGATGTATTATGTATTAATGTATTACTGTATACTGTATACACAGTATTACTGCAGTGTGCCTTGTCATGCACAAAGGGTGGAGAATGGGAATACTGGTGAAGGGAAATTTTGTATAGACACTGATATGCCTGTTGGTGAATGGCAAACCTGATATTTTCTTTTTCATTCTCTTCTTCTTTCTCTGCTCTAGAGATGTTTCTTTTTTCTTTTCTTTTTTTTTTTGAGTTATGCTCATGGTACTCTACACTGCAAACACACGATAGTTAAATTAAGATACAAAAATTTGTGTTCCCTGCAGGAAGAGGAAGTCTGGAGGACAAAGGGGTATGGCCAGGAGTCCTCAGGACTGTGGGCAGGTGGACACGGTAAGCCAGTAGCCCCCAGAGCATACCTTCCAAGTCTAGCTGAGGTGGCACACGGTCTGACTCATCTAGGTAAAGAGGGTAGGTGCAGGCTGATGAGAGCCTACTGGTGTGCGCCAGGATTCTATTCTCATACAGGTAAGAGAGCAATGACCTGTCTTACTTGCTTGAGGAAGAATATTAGTAAAGCAATACCAACAGAGCCATCCCATATCCCTCCTGCAGACGGATCTTTTCAGGAAATACAAATCGACTTCGTACAGTTAACACCCTTTAGGAATTATTGTTATGTATTGGTGTGCACTGATGTTTTCTCAAACTGGGTAGAGGCATTTCCTGCCGCCACGGATGCTGCTGTGTTTACCACAAAGAAAAACTGCGCAGAAATTTGTGTGTAGATAATGGTACCCCTAGAAGTAGGAGCAAAGCTTGAAATTGTACTATTGTGATCATAGATACTGCCACCAGTATTATGTAGCTTCGGAACCACTCCCAGATCTTCACTCGACGAATCACCCTCTTCGAAATTTGTTTTTGTTTTGGTATTTGTGTCTTTTTGGGTTGTTTTTGGAAGACAACCTCATGTCATGATTGATCCACACAATGATCAGAAATATACCAATGAGGTGACAGTACAGTACCTTATTGAGATGAGCCAGCATTTGAGAACTTTACAAAGAACTTGAAACTTGATTGCTGGTATGCCAAATGCTAATTGTCTTGATTGTAAACTAAGAGACTATGTGATTGTTCTTACGCTCAGGTTGCCTAATAGACAGGTGGGAAGGACCATGCCAAGATTTGTTGACAGCACTAAAGGTCGCCGAAAGAGAGACTTGGGTCCACTCTTCCCACTGCAAGAAGGTCGCTGACCCGGAGAGAACTCGTGACAAAGTAGTTTATTGCTCACATTCATCGAGTTTGTGAACTGTGTGTTTGAAGTGAACTGTGTGTTCCAAGTGAACTGTGTGTTCAACGAGCAAGGTGGAGAGTAAAGTGAAATGTGTGTTCCAAGTGAACTGTGTATTCAAAGAGCAAGGCAAAGAGATCGCAAAAGTATCACCAGAGACTCTGTTCCATGAAGACTGAGAGACGGCACTGTTGGACACTACCTGAGCGTACTAAAGGACTGCAGAAAGACCAGTCATTGTAATTGATTTGTTATGAACAAGAGTTGTTTTGTTCTATTTCTCTTTTCTCTCTTTCCCGCTGACAAACATTTTCTTTCAGGATATTCTATTTTTGCGAGGTTTTTTTTTTTATGGGGAGTTGAGTGTGGGACTTGAACTGGTTCTGTAGGAAGGAGTGATCTCCTTATAGGATCCCAGGATTAGCCGATCAGTTTGTTAAAATCAGAGAAAAATCAAAGGCCTAGTAGTTATGGAGTTCAGAGGTAATCAGGAACAGTCAGACAATGGCTATTCACACACTGCAAATAAAGAACTCACTAACATATGTGGAAGAAAGGTTTATGAGTGGCTCTCCCAGAACTCCGAAGGTTTATGTTATTTAGGAAGGACACTACTTATAACCCTTGTTCAATGATTAAACAGAACTAGCATACATTCCAGAAATGGAAACAATGTTCAGAAAATGATAGGAATATGTAGATCACGAAAATTTTATATGTCACTGTCACGATTTGTTTGTGTCTTTTTCACCTACCCAGCAGAACCTCAATAGAATCCACACATCAGTGTACAAAGACGTAGGTACATGTATGTGGGAAATATTCATCGCAAATCAGACATTATAGGCCAAAGCACTGTCCAAGCATACTCTATAGGTTGAATGTTGTCCCACACCCAACCAGTGGTCCCGTGACCACCTAGTGCATATAGAGGATGTCTCATCCTCCTCCGTGTATTCCCCAAATATAGTCAAGTGTATGATTTGCGAAATGCATACATACTTGTGTCTAGGTCACCGATTATGGTATGAAATATTTTTTCTTATGTTAATAATTGATGGCAGTTATTGTTTACTGCCAAAGGGTGGACTGTCAAAGTCAAAAATATTACATAGAGAGAACATACAAACTACACACATTTAAGTCGCTATACTTGCAAATACGTGCAGCGAGCACAGCAATATCTGGTAACACACGCATTTACACGGACATGCCACAGAGATGGATTCGACACTTATTTAATACAGTACATAATTATAATAATTTCAAGCGCCAGACATAATGGTGATTTAAAATCACCTAATGAATTAATGTCATGAATGTGTATTATTTGAACGGAACCAGATACACCTGTCATGTTTACTTTTAAAACAAGCAGATTGGTGTGTAGATTAATTTGATACTTGTTATTAAGTTGTAGGACATTGCAGCGGATAGTTTTGATTGAATGTATAAAAGCTAAAACCACTTTTAATTTGAACAATAGAAGTTCCAAACAGGAAACTCAGGCCAGCCCCTTTGGACGTCCCCCAGGGCTGAGCATGTTCAGCATATGCAAAGAAACTGGTGACTCATGAGTCCCCTCCCCCAGAAACTAGATAACATATTGATTACACTGGAGCTCACTTGATTTTTGCTCTCAGAGGATGATGGAGGAGTTGCTAGCAGTTCAGTTCCTGTACTTATTTACAGAGAAAGGGAGACATAAACTGGATTGGAGGGAATGGTAATTGTATCGCTGGCATGTAACTGAAATTGCATGTAATTGTATATAACTATATGTAACTATGTTCTAACTGCTTACTGTGTGAGTTGTAACCATGTAACTATAGGTATACTGTACTGTAATATATATTGAACCCATATCCTTTTTAATAACAAATATACATCAATGAGCTTTGGAACTCCGATAATGTGTGGGTGTATTGTTTTCTCTTATGGGATACAGTGTTTTGCGATGTACAGCGCACTTTTATCGTATATGGTAATAAGATGTGCCTGGCGTCTGCAATATATATTAGAGCGGGCATTTTAAATGTTTGTGAGAAATCAATTTGGCATTCATAACAGTATACTGCGAGCATACGTGTGACCGAAAACCATAGACACTCCCATATTTTAATCATACGGCTTAATCTATAAAGCCTATTCGATTAATCATAATCTTAAAGTAAAATTGTTTTCAGTCACACCGACAGCAACATCTATCAAAGGCTTTACCTCCCTAACACATTCCCCTCATATTGTCATCCATAGATAAACAATATCACCAAATATATACAACATTTACAACATTTTTTATGTGGAGAAAGATTCCGCTCCCAGATAACAGTTAACCAGAACAGCAAGCCTGATCCATAACACAAACTTTAACCTAATATTTACAAGAAACAAGAAAGAATTAATTCCTCATTCAGCCCACATGGGGTCATAGCGTTCAATTGATATATCCACTGACTCTCTTGCTTTAATAGATGCTTATTTCGATCCCCACCTCTCCTAAGCGGTGGTTTGTGGTCCAATGGCATAAACTTGAAATCTCTTATTTTGTGTCCACAATGCGCAAAGTGCCGGGCGACCGGCGGTGTGCTGGATTCCACGAGCTTTTTTGATAGATGAGCGGTGCATAGAAATTCTTTCCTTTAGCATTCGTATTGTTTTGCCCACGTATATTTTGTTACATGGACATACAATAATATACGTCACATATCGGGTTTCACACGTCATCCTATGTCTCAACATATATTTATCCCTTGACATAGGGTGTGCAAATTCGCTCCCCGTCATCATGAAGGTACAGTTTGCACAACTGCCACATTTAAAGGCTCCCTTCTGTAGACTGAGCCAATTACTATTAGACGTCATTCTCGGACTAATGTCAGATTGTAAGATACGTTCTTTTAGATTCCTGCTCCTCTTATAGCTAAAGAGGGGTGTATTGACGCAGAATCTGCTTAATGATGGATCAGTCTGGACAATGTGCCAGTGTTTGAGTATCGATTTTTTAACTAAACCCGATGTGATGGCATAAGTGCTTGTAAATACCAACCGCTCCGTTTCTACCTGTTTAGTCTTTGGGACTAGAAGATCCTCCCGTTTAAGTCCCAAACATCTGGTCACAGCATCTTTTACCTCCAATGGGTTGTAGCCACGGTCAATAAAGTTCTGTCCCATGTTCGCTAGAGCCTCTGGCAGTTTGGTGTGGTCTGAGGTTATTCTTGTTACCCTTAACAACTGCGAGTAGGGAAGTCCCTTCTTTAAAGGTTGTGGATGAAAACTTGATGCAAGGAGAAGCGTGTTTTTATCAGTAGGCTTCCTAAAAATATTAGTAGTAAAACACCCTTTGTCAATTCCTACCATAACGTCAAGAAATTCCATATTAGCCCTACTACACCGATAAGTGAATCTAATGGATCCAGGCCTGCTGTTCAATTTATCCACAAATTCCATGAGTGCTTTTTCACCACCAGTCCACAGTACAAAAAGGTCGTCAATTAATCTAACATAAAAAGATATACATTTTGAAAAACCAAATCATTCATAATATTCTCCTGTTCATAATCATGCATAAATAAATTGGCGTACGATGGGGCCATGTTGGCCGTTTCATGAAGCTGTAAATAAAATGAATTGTTGAACAAAAAATTATTTTTATGTAAAATGATTTCAATAAGTAATAATAAAAAATCAACTGGTGGGCCCTCATACTGTGGACTGGTGGTGATGGCCCTCCTTACTGACTCAATGCCCTCAGCATGATCAATACTCGTGTACAAACTTGATACATCTAGAGTCACCAGGAGACAATCAGTAGGCGGTTGGCCAAACTTTTTTAATTTGTTAATAAAATCAGTCGTATCCTTAACAAAATAGGGAGTATGTTGCACCACCGGTTGTAAATAGTAGTCAACATATTGTGACAAGGGTTGTCCTAACGAGCCTCTAGAAGAGATTATTGTCCTACCCGGAGGATCCACAAGACTCTTGTGCACCTTTGGCAGGATATACAAGCGTGGGATCCTCGGGTGGTCTTGAATAAGAAATTTCTCAGTCTGCTCATCTATCCATGCATTGTTTAGTCCAAGTTGGATAATGGAATCTATTTCTTTCTTAAAGTTCAAAGTTGGATCAAACAATAATTGTTTATAGCAAACTGTATCTGACAGCTGCCTCATGACCTCATCTATGTAATTGCTTTTGTTAAGTATTACAATGCCACAGCCTTTGTCGGCGGGGCGTATTACAATATTGGCATTGTTATTTAACGTTTTTATTGCTGCTGTTTCATCGTGATTTAAATTAGAATATTTGATCCTATTCTTCCGTAACATCGGTAAAGTGTCCATTCTCACCAAGCGCATGAATGTTTCAATTGATGCGTTTGTTGAGGGAGGGTCAAAGGTGCTGGAAACTCTAAAAGGAAGTTGTTTGGATTCAATAGATGCCCGTTTGCTAAAAAATTCTTTTAGACGTAACTGTCTGTGAAATCTATATAGCTCAACCTCAAAGTCAAAAGGTTTCTGGCGATGAGTTTGAACAAAAGAAAGACCCTTTGTAAGCACACTAACCTCAGATTCCGTCAGACTGTATGAAGAAAGATTAAACAATGCTATTTGCGGACTGACTTGTATTTCTCCCTTTGATTTCTTGTGCCTGACACCCCCTCTCCTGCAGGGTTTTCCAAATCCCTGTCTGGTGGCGCCTTGCTGCGTGTAAGGGCCTTTCCCCCTAAAAAATGTTGTCTGGATTTGCCTGAATTATCTGAATCACTCTGAGAGGTGTTTGATTCAATATCTGTAAAATGTCTAGGTTGTCGTTTTCTAAACGTCTGACCAGTTTGCCACTGACGCATCCGGGTAGACCGGTTTCCTCCCACAATCCAAAAATATACTGGTAGGTTAATTGGCTATCGTCAAAAATGTACCTAGTGTGAATGTGTCTGTGTGTACATGTGGTAGGGAATATAGATTGCAGAGCCGGCGTGAAGCGCTCAGCGAGGGTATGCAATGCAGGACGGCGCCGGATCGGACAGGCGCCGTCCCTGCTCTGCTGAGGAGGGAAGCCGCGGCTGTATTTTATTTTGTGAGACAGATCTCTTTGTCTCATCTGGGTGCCGCTGCGCTCCCCTCAAAGGAACGGATCACAGCACGGAGTGCCCAGGCCATCTGCTGCGGTGCAAGCTCCTCCCAGCAGCTCTCGATAGCCTGATTCCCCTGTACCATGGAGGAGGAGAGGGTGCGCTGTCTGCAGACAGGATCCGGTCCTGCGTTCCCCCTTTGCCCTTGCCGTGCTGTTAATGTGTCGGGTGAGCGGCGAGTGTCGGAAGGTGGGTGCGGGGGCGGGAGATGCTGTTGCAGTGTGTGCAGAGAGTAATCTCTGTAGTCATTGCTGGTTTTGCTGCCACTTCACATTCACTACTTTTTCTTGTCATGTTCACTACAGTTTGTTCTCCAACCCCACCCTATACCATCTCCCCTGGTACAGGACCCAATAAGTGCTGCTAACCCTCATTGTTATTTTGGCTCCCATTTGTCACTGTAACTGTGTGAAAACCAGACTTGCTGGTTACTTGCACCCTGGAACTGTGTATGTATACTGTATGTGTGTTTCCCGCCTCTGTACAAGAAGTGTATGTCCTCATGGGATGGTATCAGGATCCCAGCGTTTGGGATGCTGTGGCCAGAATACTGACAGCAGCATCCCAACGTGCAGGATCCTAACGCATGTATGGTATGTAGTCTAACCCTAACCCTGTACCTCCCTAACCCTCACACACATTATTGTACCCCTTATAATCAATTTTCCAAAATATTGCACGTTACATTTCAAAATATAAATCATTGTACAGAAATATGTTAAGAGGACTTTTTTGTAGGATGGCGAAAATGTACAGTTTGCAGGGGGGCGCCGAACACCCTAGCACCGGCCCTGATAGATTGTAAGCTCCACATGGGCAGGGACTGATGTGAATGGGCAAATATTCTCTGTACAGCGCTGCGGAATATGTGTGCCCTATATAAATAACTGATAATAAATAATAATAGTTAAAAAAAAAGAAATTTATTTTATGGCAGTTGTTTCCAAACTGGGGGCTGTGACACCCTGGGGTGCCTCGGGAAAGGGGGGGGGGAGGTGATAGGGGGACCTTGCAGTAGTGCCATAGTTTGGTGGTCCAGGACCAATTCAAATTATTTATACTTAATTAAATTGGCAAAACCAGTCCCTCACTGCATAACTGAACCTAAGGATGATATATCATAAACACAATTGACTTCATTTTAGATTTTTTTCTGAATTTCTCAAAAATAAACTTTGGCCTAGGGGTGCCGTGAAGCTAATTCTGATACTCTAGTGCAGGGGTGTCACACCCGTGGGCCGCATGCCTACCCTCCGCTTCCTTTTGCGGCCCATGGGCAGAGGTCAGGCAGGGGTCCTTTTGCGGCCCGACCACCTTGCTTGCAGCGAGGGCAGGAGAGAGCAGCTTGCGCTTATCCTGCTCCTCAGTCCGGTCTCCAGCGGAGGCATGGGTATCTTAAATAAGGCGCCAGTTCATGAGCCAATCAGAGATCGTGGACCGGCAGCCAATCAGGAGCTATGCCAGAGTCTTTGATTTGTATGTGCGGCTCCATCTTACTGAAGAGATCACTGGGAAGAGCGCACCCCTTCCACTGGCTACAGCAAGGGCATACTGGGCAGGGGTAGCAAACCCTCCAGCAGCCCCTCCCCCAATGCACGTTTTTGGGGCGTTTTTATAACAACATGGTGATGACACTGTAGCACAGAGATTTTCAACCTGTTACAACTCGCAGTACACTGAACAAGATTTAAATATTGCCAAGGCACACTCAAATATAATGGTGATGCATGGTGCAGTTGCGTGTCCTAGGATGTCATGTCGCAGCTTCTCCATAGGTAACACATGAACAGGCACGGCGACAGGGGGGAGACAAAGGGGACACTTGTGCAAGGCCCCAAGTATTAAGGACAGAAATAAAGTGGGCCACAGTGCCAATATTGCTTTTTAAAGTGTATGCTCCAGCTGTTCAATTTAAGCAGGAAAACAATTAACAGGCCACCTAACCCCTCCCCACTCCTTTTACCCCATCCCTTTGTCCAGTCACTGTGGTCCATACTGTATTGCCATCATTATGCATGTCGCAGCGCTCGGGAATTTCTGTATGTCTCTGCCACCACCACTGAAGAGCCGGGTTTGTCACACAAATTACATTGTTGCAATTTTTCCAGAAGTGGAGCTCGGAGCTGTAACCCACAGACCAGCTGCAATAATTATGCTGGGTACACGCTAGACCAGTGGTTCCCAAACTGTACCCTGGGGTGCCTCAGGACACTTGCAGGGGTGCCTTGGATTGATGGTCCAGGACCAATTCAAAATATTTATAGTTAGTGTTATAGGCAAAACCAGTGCTGGTGGCTGGCAATCATAACATATGTACACAAACAGAAGCAAATCCTGTCCCCTACCACAGGGCCAGTGCTAGGGTATTTGGCACCTCCCTGCAAACTATAATTTGTGCCCTCTCTCCAATACTTAATAAAGGGACAGCGCGCGCCTTCAAAAAGAATGTGTGGTATCACAAGGAAGGGGTATGGCCACACAATAGAAATCCAATTCAAAGTACACCACACAGTAGCACAATCTTATTGTCATTACACCGCATGTAGTAATAATAATAATATTGCCCACAGTAGAAGTACCCTTTATACCCAGGCCCACCATATCAGTGCCGCTTATACACATAATAATGCCAACAGTAGAAGTGCCGCTTATATACATGCCCACGGTAGCATTGCCACTTATACACATGCCCATAGTAGCAGTGCCACTTATACACATGCCCACAGTAGCTGTGTCACTTATACACATGCCGCTGTGGCAGTGCTCCTTACACACATGCTCACGGTAGCAGTGTCGCTTTATCTGTGCTGTATATATACGTGCCCACGATAGCAGTGCAACTTATATACATGCCCACAATAGCAGTGCCGCTTATACACATGCCCACGGTAACATTGCCGTTTATACACATGCCCACGGTAGCAGTGTCGCTTTATCTGTACTGCTTATATACATGCCCACGATAGCAGTGCAACTTATATACATGCCCACGATAGCAGTGCTGCTCACAAACATGCCCACGTTAGCAGTGCCAATTATATGCATGCCCACAGTAGCAGTACTGCTTATACACATGCCCATGGTAGCAGTGCCACTTATACACATACCCACAGTATCTGTGCCGCTTATGTACATGCCCACGTTAGCAGTGCCACTTATACACATGCCCGTGGTAGCAGTGCCACTTATACACATACCCACGTTATCTGTGCCACTTATATGCATGCCCATGGTAGCAGTGCCACTTATACACATGACCACGGTAGCAGTGCCACTTATGCACATACCCACGGTATCTGTGCCACTAATATACATGCCCACGGAAGCAGTGCCAATTATATACATGCCCACAGTAGCAGTGCTGCTTACAAAAATATTCAGACAAAATTGGAAGCACACACTTGCAACAGAAGGATTCATCAAATTTCTTTAGAGAACAAGGTTTTCAAGGCGTTAAACTCACTGTTGTGTTGGGCTGCCCTGAAACCAGACAAGTGCATCAGCATGTAGAGGGGAAAGGCTCGAAAACCCGAGTGCAGGGAGAACTGTTCCTTGGTTAAATCACCAGCAGCAGGAACAGAAACTGAAACTAGACAGCCCCTGCGGACAGAAGGAGTTTCAGACTGTTATGTAACCCCTCCTGCCACTGTGTGCTCTACTCTACTGGGAAGGAGGAACGGGGAGGAGATCAGTGGGTGGTCTGGACTGGAGCCTCATTCTGCCAGCGCCGCCTGTCACAGAGTTTGACAGGTGCAGCGGAGCCAGCAGCAGTGCACAGCAGCAGGGTCGCAGTTCAGGGAGAGCACCTCTCTTGCCCAACGCCTCCCTGCTTTGTAGACTCTGCTGAGCGGGTAGCACCGGCTTTGCCCTACCATATAACTGAAACTAAGAATGACAGAGAGTGAGAGAGAGAGAGAGAGAAAGAGAGAGAGAGAAAGAGATAAATACTATTTTGTTTTAAAGCTCCCCTCTGCCAAGTTAAGGAGGGTTGAGGGGGCCCCAGAGATATCAGTGTACTTGGCCCCAAGATTTCTGTTGCAGGCCCTGCGCCTGAGTCACATCTGAGAAAGCCAGAAGAGCCCAACAATGCCCGGGCCCAAAATTAGAAGTGGCTCTGCAACCACTAAACCCCCCAGTATTGATCATTTCAAGGCCTCAGTAGCTGCAAAACACTAACAGGCCTGGCTCTGCTTCTATGACGGCACACCTGAAGACTGCTCCACGGACCATGGCACAGTGGTTAAAAAACACTGCTGTAGCATATGTAGAATCAGACCAATCGGATTATGTTTGTGCTTTTCACAGATTTACTCCGATTTTTTCAATGTCCTTAAATGAGTTTATCACTGAAACACTGTAACAGTGATAAACAACATAACAACAGTGGAAATTGGGTTCATACAAAGCCTTACATAGCTAAAGATAAATAGGGAAACCCTACAATAAAAATCTACACATATAACAAAACGGTAATAGGCCCTACACACCACACGAAAACACTGAAAGATATAAATGATCTCGTTCATTAATGAACGAGATATCGTTCATATCTTGAGTGTGTAGGCACCAATGATGAACGATGCGCGACCCCCGTGCTCAATCATCGTTGGTGCTGGCTCGTTTATACATGCATGCCAATATGTAACTTTAAAATAAGTCACCGCATAAATACACTAGAGATGAGCGCCGGAAATTTTTCGGGTTTTGTGTTTTGGTTTTGGGTTCGGTTCCGCGGCCGTGTTTTGGGTTCGACCGCGTTTTGGCAAAACCTCACCGAATTTTTTTTGTCGGATTCGGGTGTGTTTTGGATTCGGGTGTTTTTTTCAAAAAACCCTAAAAAACAGCTTAAATCATAGAATTTGGGGGTAATTTTGATCCCAAAGTATTATTAACCTCAAAAAACATAATTTACACTCATTTTCAGCCTATTCTGAACACATCACACCTCACAATATTATTTTTAGTCCTAAAATTTGCACCGAGGTCGCTGTGTGAGTAAGATAAGCGACCCTAGTGGCCGACACAAACACCGGGCCCATCTAGGAGTGGCACTGCAGTGTCACGCAGGATGGCCCTTCCAAAAAACCCTCCCCAAACAGCACATGACGCAAAGAAAAAAAGAGGCGCAATGAGGTAGCTGACTGTGTGAGTAAGATTAGCGACCCTAGTGGCCGACACAAACACCGGGCACATCTAGGAGTGGCACTGCAGTGTCACGCAGGATGTCCCTTCCAAAAAACCCTCCCCAAACAGCACATGACGCAAAGAAAAAAAGAGGCGCAATGAGGTAGCTGACTGTGTGAGTAAGATTAGCGACCCTAGTGGCCGACACAAACACCGGGCCCATCTAGGAGTGGCACTGCAGTGTCACGCAGGATGTCCCTTCCAAAAAACCCTCCCCAAACAGCACATGACGCAAAGAAAAAAAGAGGCGCAATGAGGTAGCTGACTGTGTGAGTAAGATTAGCGACCCTAGTGGCCGACACAAACACCGGGCCCATCTAGGAGTGGCACTGCAGTGTCACGCAGGATGTCCCTTCCAAAAAACCCTCCCCAATCAGCACATGATGCAAAGAAAAAGAAAAGAAAAAAGAGGTGCAAGATGGAATTATCCTTGGGCCCTCCCACCCACCCTTATGTTGTATAAACAAAACAGGACATGCACACTTTAACCAACCCATCATTTCAGTGACAGGGTCTGCCACACGACTGTGACTGATATGACGGGTTGGTTTGGACCCCCCCCAAAAAAGAAGCAATTAATCTCTCCTTGCACAAACTGGCTCTACAGAGGCAAGATGTCCACCTCATCTTCACCCTCCGATATATCACCGTGTACATCCCCCTCCTCACAGATTATCAATTCGTCCCCACTGGAATCCACCATCTCAGCTCCCTGTGTACTTTGTGGAGGCAATTGCTGCTGGTCAATGTCTCCGCGGAGGAATTGATTATAATTCATTTTAATGAACATCATCTTCTCCACATTTTCTGGATGTAACCTCGTACGCCGATTGCTGACAAGGTGAGCGGCGGCACTAAACACTCTTTCGGAGTACACACTTGTGGGAGGGCAACTTAGGTAGAATAAAGCCAGTTTGTGCAAGGGCCTCCAAATTGCCTCTTTTTCCTGCCAGTATAAGTACGGACTGTGTGACGTGCCTACTTGGATGCGGTCACTCATATAATCCTCCACCATTCTATCAATGTTGAGAGAATCATATGCAGTGACAGTAGACGACATGTCCGTAATCGTTGTCAGGTCCTTCAGTCCGGACCAGATGTCAGCATCAGCAGTCGCTCCAGACTGCCCTGCATCACCGCCAGCGGGTGGGCTCGGAATTCTGAGCCTTTTCCTCGCACCCCCAGTTGCGGGAGAATGTGAAGGAGGAGATGTTGACAGGTCGCGTTCCGCTTGACTTGACAATTTTGTCACCAGCAGGTCTTTCAACCCCAGCAGACCTGTGTCTGCCGGAAAGAGAGATCCAAGGTAGGCTTTAAATCTAGGATCGAGCACGGTGGCCAAAATGTAGTGCTCTGATTTCAACAGATTGACCACCCGTGAATCCTTGTTAAGCGAATTAAGGGCTGCATCCACAAGTCCCACATGCCTAGCGGAATCGCTCCGTGTTAGCTCCTTCTTCAATGCCTCCAGCTTCTTCTGCAAAAGCCTGATGAGGGGAATGACCTGACTCAGGCTGGCAGTGTCTGAACTGACTTCACGTGTGGCAAGTTCAAAGGGCATCAGAACCTTGCACAACGTTGAAATCATTCTCCACTGCACTTGAGACAGGTGCATTCCATCTCCTATATCGTGCTCAATTGTATAGGCTTGAATGGCCTTTTGCTGCTCCTCCAACCTCTGAAGCATATAGAGGGTTGAATTCCACCTCGTTACCACTTCTTGCTTCAGATGATGGCAGGGCAGGTTCAGTAGTTTTTGGTGGTGCTCCAGTCTTCTGTACGTGGTGCCTGTACGCCGAAAGTGTCCCGCAATTTTTCTGGCCACCGACAGCATCTCTTGCACGCCCCTGTCGTTTTTTAAAAAATTCTGCACCACCAAATTCAAGGTATGTGCAAAACATGGGACGTGCTGGAATTTGCCCATATTTAATGCACACACAATATTGCTGGCGTTGTCCGATGCCACAAATCCACAGGAGAGTCCAATTGGGGTAAGCCATTCCGCGATGATCTTCCTCAGTTGCCGTAAGAGGTTTTCAGCTGTGTGCGTATTCTGGAAAGCGGTGATACAAAGCGTAGCCTGCCTAGGAAAGAGTTGGCGTTTGCGAGATGCTGCTACTGGTGCCGCCGCTGCTGTTCTTGCGGCGGGAGTCCATACATCTACCCAGTGGGCTGTCACAGTCATATAGTCCTGACCCTGCCCTGCTCCACTTGTCCACATGTCCGTGGTTAAGTGGACATTGGGTACAACTGCATTTTTTAGGACACTGGTGAGTCTTTTTCTGACGTCCGTGTACATTCTCGGTATCGCCTGCCTAGAGAAGTGGAACCTAGATGGTATTTGGTAACGGGGGCACACTGCCTCAATAAATTGTCTAGTTCCCTGTGAACTAACGGCGGATACCGGACGCACGTCTAACACCAACATAGTTGTCAAGGACTCAGTTATCCGCTTTGCAGTAGGATGACTGCTGTGATATTTCATCTTCCTCGCAAAGGACTGTTGAACAGTCAATTGCTTACTGGAAGTAGTACAAGTGGGCTTACGACTTCCCCTCTGGGATGACCATCGACTCCCAGCGGCAACAACAGCAGCGCCAGCAGCAGTAGGCGTTACACGCAAGGATGCATCGGAGGAATCCCAGGCAGGAAAGGACTCGTCAGACTTGCCAGTGACATGGCCTGCAGGACTATTGGCATTCCTGGGGAAGGAGGAAATTGACACTGAGGGAGTTGGTGGGGTGGTTTGCGTGAGCTTGGTTACAAGAGGAAGGGATTTACTGGTCAGTGGACTGCTTCCGCTGTCACCCAAAGTTTTTGAACTTGTCACTGACTTATTATGAATGCGCTGCAGGTGACGTATAAGGGAGGATGTTCCGAGGTGGTTAACGTCCTTACCCCTACTTATTACAGCTTGACAAAGGGAACACACGGCTTGACACCTGTTGTCCGCATTTCTGGTGAAATACCTCCACACCGAAGAGCTGATTTTTTTGGTATTTTCACCTGGCATGTCAACGGCCATATTCCTCCCACGGACAACAGGTGTCTCCCCGGGTGCCTGACTTAAACAAACCACCTCACCATCAGAATCCTCCTGGTCAATTTCCTCCCCAGCGCCAGCAACACCCATATCCTCCTCATCCTGGTGTACTTCAACACTGACATCTTCAATCTGACTATCAGGAACTGGACTGCGGGTGCTCCTTCCAGCACTTGCAGGGGGCATGCAAATAGTGGAAGGCGCATGCTCTTCACGTCCAGTGTTGGGAAGGTCAGGCATCGCAAACGACACAATTGGACTCTCCTTGTGGATTTGGGATTTCAAAGAACGCACAGTTCTTTGCGGTGCTTTTGCCAGCTTGAGTCTTTTCAGTTTTCTAGCGAGAGGCTGAGTGCTTCCATCCTCATGTGAAGCTGAACCACTAGCCATGAACATAGGCCAGGGCCTCAGCCGTTCCTTGCCACTCCGTGTGGTAAATGGCATATTGGCAAGTTTACGCTTCTCCTCCGACAATTTTATTTTAGGTTTTGGAGTCCTTTTTTTTCTGATATTTGGTGTTTTGGATTTGACATGCTCTGTACTATGACATTGGGCATCGGCCTTGGCAGACGACGTTGCTGGCATTTCATCGTCTCGGCCATGACTAGTGGCAGCAGCTTCAGCACGAGGTGGAAGTGGATCTTGATCTTTCCCTAATTTTGGAACCTCAACTTTTTTGTTCTCCATATTTTATAGGCAGAACTAAAAGGCACCTCAGGTAAACAATGGAGATGGATGGATTGGATACTAGTATACAATTATGGACGGACTGCCACGGTTAGGTGGTATAAAAAAACCACGGTTAGGTGGTATATATTATAATAATAATACAATTATGGATGGACGGACTGCCTGCCGACTGCCGACACAGAGGTAGCCACAGCCGTGAACTACCGCACTGTACACTGGTTGATAAAGAGATAGTAGTATACTCGTAACAACTAGTATGACACTATGACGACGGTATAAAGAATGGAAAAAAAACCACGGTTAGGTGGTATATATTATAATAATAATACAATTATGGATGGACGGACTGCCTGCCGACTGCCGACACAGAGGTAGCCACAGCCGTGAACTACCGCACTGTACACTGGTTGATAAAGAGATAGTAGTATACTCGTAACAACTAGTATGACACTATGACGACGGTATAAAGAATGAAAAAAAAACCACGGTTAGGTGGTATATATTATAATAATAATACAATTATGGATGGACGGACTGCCTGCCGACTGCCGACACAGAGGTAGCCACAGCCGTGAACTACCGCACTGTACACTGGTTGATAAAGAGATAGTAGTATACTCGTAACAACTAGTATGACACTATGACGACGGTATAAAGAATGAAAAAAAAACCACGGTTAGGTGGTATATATTATAATAATAATACAATTATGGATGGACGGACTGCCTGCCGACTGCCGACACAGAGGTAGCCACAGCCGTGAACTACCGCACTGTACACTGGTTGATAAAGAGATAGTAGTATACTCGTAACAATTAGGATGACACTATGACGGTATAAAGAATGAAAAAAAAAACCACGGTTAGGTGGTAGGTATATAATAATAAATAATACAATTCTGGTCGGACGGACTGCCTGCCGTGTGCCGACACAGAGGTAGCCACAGCCGTGAACTACCGCACTGTACACTGGTTGATAAAGAGATAGTAGTATACTCGTAACAATTAGGATGACACTATGACGGTATAAAGAATGAAAAAAAAAACCACGGTTAGGTGGTAGGTATATAATAATAAATAATACAATTCTGGTCGGACGGACTGCCTGCCGTGTGCCGACACAGAGGTAGCCACAGCCGTGAACTACCGCACTGTACACTGGTTGATAAAGAGATAGTAGTATACTCGTAACAATTAGGATGACACTATGACGGTATAAAGAATGAAAAAAAAAACCACGGTTAGGTGGTAGGTATATAATAATAAATAATACAATTCTGGTCGGACGGACTGCCTGCCGTGTGCCGACACAGAGGTAGCCACAGCCGTGAACTACCGCACTGTACACTGGTTGATAAAGAGATAGTAGTATACTCGTAACAATTAGGATGACACTATGACGGTATAAAGAATGAAAAAAAAAACCACGGTTAGGTGGTAGGTATATAATAATAAATAATACAATTCTGGTCGGACGGACTGCCTGCCGTGTGCCGACACAGAGGTAGCCACAGCCGTGAACTACCGCACTGTACACTGGTTGATAAAGAGATAGTAGTATACTCGTAACAATTAGGATGACACTATGACGGTATAAAGAATGAAAAAAAAACCACGGTTAGGTGGTAGGTATATAATAATAAATAATACAATTCTGGTCGGACGGACTGCCTGCCGTGTGCCGACACAGAGGTAGCCACAGCCGTGAACTACCGCACTGTACACTGGTTGATAAAGAGATAGTAGTATACTCGTAACAATTAGGATGACACTATGACGGTATAAAGAATGAAAAAAAAACCACGGTTAGGTGGTAGGTATATAATAATAAATAATACAATTCTGGTCGGACGGACTGCCTGCCGTGTGCCGACACAGAGGTAGCCACAGCCGTGAACTACCGCACTGTACACTGGTTGATAAAGAGATAGTAGTATACTCGTAACAATTAGGATGACACTATGACGGTATAAAGAATGAAAAAAAAAACCACGGTTAGGTGGTAGGTATATAATAATAAATAATACAATTCTGGTCGGACGGACTGCCTGCCGTGTGCCGACACAGAGGTAGCCACAGCCGTGAACTACCGCACTGTACACTGGTTGATAAAGAGATAGTAGTATACTCGTAACAATTAGGATGACACTATGACGGTATAAAGAATGAAAAAAAAAACCACGGTTAGGTGGTAGGTATATAATAATAAATAATACAATTCTGGTCGGACGGACTGCCTGCCGTGTGCCGACACAGAGGTAGCCACAGCCGTGAACTACCGCACTGTACACTGGTTGATAAAGAGATAGTAGTATACTCGTAACAATTAGGATGACACTATGACGGTATAAAGAATGAAAAAAAAACCACGGTTAGGTGGTAGGTATATAATAATAAATAATACAATTCTGGTCGGACGGACTGCCTGCCGTGTGCCGACACAGAGGTAGCCACAGCCGTGAACTACCGCACTGTACTGTGTCTGCTGCTAATATAGACTGGTTGATATTTAAAGAGATATTAGTAGTATACAACAATACTATACTGGTGGTCAGGCACTGGTCACCACTCCTGCAGCAAAAGTGTGCACTGTTAATTAATATAATTGTACTCCTGGCTCCTGCTAACAACCTGCAGTGCTCCCCAGTCTCCCCCACAATTAATTATAAGCTTTTAATTTATACATTGATGACTGTGCAGCACACTGGGCTGAGCTGAGTGCACACAGACTGAGTCACACTGTGTGACTGACTGTGCTGTGTATCGTTTTTTTTTTCAGGCAGAGAACGGATATAGCAGAGAGAAGTGAACGGATATATTATATTAAATAAAAGTTAACTAGCAACTGCACTGGTCACTGACTGTGGTAAACTAACTCTGTCTGCGACTCTGCACAATCTCTCTCTCTCTATCTAATCTATCTCTATTCTAATGGAGAGGACGCCAGACACGTCCTCTCCCTATCAATCTCAATGCACGAGTGAAAATGGCGGCGACGCGCGGCTCCTTATATAGAATCCGAGTCTCGCGATAGAATCCGAGCCTCGCGAGAATCCGACAGCGTCATGATGACGTTCGGGCGCGCTCGGGTTAACCGAGCAAGGCGGGAAGATCCGAGTCGCTCGGACCCGTGAAAAAAAACATGAAGTTCGGGCGGGTTCGGATTCCGAGGAACCGAACCCGCTCATCTCTAAAATACACTGATGGCCTTCATTTAAAACATCATGATGCACAGACATACCTTACTTATATAAAAATATGTAGCTATAATCCCGTAGCAGTTTCTTTGTTCCTTACAGATCCCTATTTCCGTATATTGTAAGGAAGGGAATGGATTTGCTTACTCTAAAACGGATGTTTTATTAAAACATTAAAAATCCACCAAAATGCCGGAATGAATGCATTAATGGCCTGTGTGATGGAATAACGGCCGATTACATACAAAACAAAGCCACCATATGTAAAAACCAGCAGTGGTGAATGGACATACAGTACATAAAAAATAAAGGCAGAGAGCTTTTTCTATTTTTTATGTATGTCCATTCACCACTGCTGGTTTTTACATATGGTGGCTTTGTTTTAAAGATACCTTGATAAGTGTAAAGCACCCCCCTGCAGTATGAGTTTCGCAGTGCCAGATTAAGGTCCTCATGGGCCTGGAGCTGAAATTTTTGAAGGGCCTATTGTGTACTTCCATAGGGGGTTGTGGGGGTGTGACGGGGGCTACTGATATGGGTGCGTGACCAGTGCTGTATTTATAATACTGTATATATATATATATATATATATATATATATTTATATACAGTGGTCGAAGTGAAAATATTGAAGTGGTTGTATGGAAAAGTGAAGGTTGTAATTCGACGTGCGCTCCGGAAAAGGGGGCGTGGTCACTCAAAAGGGGGCGTGTAGTTTACCACACCATGTACTCCTTATACACCACAATAGTAGGACCCCTTTTCCTATCTAGTACTGGTGCCCTTGCACATTACACTACACGGTATGAGCTGAAAATTCACATTATAGCACACAGAATGAGCTGAAATTCACATTATAGCACACAGAATAAGCCGAAATTAACATTATAGCACACAGAATGCGCCAAAATTCACATTATAGCACATGGAATGAGCCGAAATTCAATGTATAGCACACAGAATGAGCCAAAATTCACATTATAGCACAGAGAATGAGCCAAAATTCACATTATAGCACACAGAATGAGCTGAAATTAATCTTATAGCACACAGAATAAGCCGAAATTCACATTATAGCACACAGAATGAGTCCAAATTCATAGTATAGCACACAGAATGAGCCGCAAATTCACATTATAGCACGAGTAAGCCAAAATTCACATTATAGCACACAGAATGAGCCGAAATTCACATTATAGCACACAGGATAAGCCGAAATTCAAATTATGCCACATGGAATGAGACAAAATTCAGGGAGAGTGACAGCAGGGACAGGGAAAGTGACAGAGAGAGGAACAGCAAGGGCTTATAGTAGGGACTAGGGAGAGAGAGAGGCAGCAGGGTAAGATTACCTAGTTAGCAGCGGTGGTGCTGAGGTTGCTGTGGTCTGCGGTGCGGTGGATGAGGAGGCTGTGGTCGGCGCGGAGCGGAGGAGGCTGTGGTCCTCGGAAATGGTACGTGGATGAGGAGGCTGTGGGAGTTGGCGGAGGTGCAGAGAAGGACTGAGGGCAGCAGAGGAGGCTGAGGGCAGCGGTGCAACGGAGGAGGAGGTTGTGGTCGGCGGCCTTTGGTGTGGCACTGCAGCTCCTATGACCGCGGCGATACTATTTGAAATCTGCCTCAGACCGGCAGCCAATCATGAGCAGCCACTCCTGATTAGCTGCCGGTCCGTGTCAGATTTGAAATAGTAGCGCTGCAGTCAGCTCGATGCGGTGGCGGGGGTCACACACGCTACATATAAAAAAATATATATTACATTTAAAAAATATGTATATCTTATACAATTCGTTCATATCGTTAAGTGTGTAGGCACCAATGATGAACGTTGCGCGGCCCCATGTGCGTTCATCGTTGGTGCTTGGCGGCTTATACAAGCAGGCCGCCAGGTGACGGGGGGAGTGAAGAAACTTCACTCCCCCGTCACCCCCCCCCCCCGCCGCGCAGGTTGCTTGTCTGCCGTATCAGCCGTCGGGCACATCACCGAATGTGAGTGCCACACTTCTGGCATCATGTGTGTCTGTATATATATATATATATATATATATATATGAGAAGATTTGCCCGGCACTCCCAATATTGGCAAGTATCCCGGGTGCCCACGCAGCAGAATAAAGTAGAGATGAGGTAAATGAAGCAGCGGCACTCCGGTTTAAATCAATCAACGAACGTGTATTGTATCAAAAGCATACATGAAGTGGTCACGTAGGGCCAACGTTCCAGGGTCCACAACTCCTTTGTTAAGGCATGAACTGTTCACGCCTTGACAAAGAGGTTGCGGACCCTGGAACGTTGGCCCTATGTGACCACTTCATGTATGCTTTTGATACAATACACGTTCGTTGATTGATTTAAACCGGAGTGCCGCTGCTTCATTTACCTCATCTATATATATATATACACACATATATATAGATATACAGATACTGTGTGCGTGTGGGTATATATATATATATATATATATATATATACACACACGCACATACTCATACAGTATAGGATATATACATGTTATATAAAAAATATATAGGCAGCCCACCCCTTGAAGTGTCGAACATCTCACAGTAATCATCCCTACTGAGGAGCGACGGACCAGCCGGGGCTTCCTTCACGGGGCTTGCAGCAGAGGGAGCAGTGCCTGTGCTGTGCTGCGAAGCTGGACACTGTGTGCGGTGGCGGGGCGGCGCCTATATGACGTCACACGTCGTGACGTCTGCGGAGGAGGCGCCGGATCTCACTGTAAGAATGCGGCGCAGGGAGGGCTAGGAAAGCCTTTCACTGCGCCGCCATTGTCTTTAGGCCTGTGGGCTGTGGCGGCATCTGAATCATCTCTAAGGCGGCGGCGGAGGTTTGGAGGGGGAAAGCAGTGGGGATGTGAGAATGCTGCTGTAGAAGGAATTTTTTTTCCTTGTGTACAGCAGCATAGAGCAGTGGAGAGGCTGTGGGCCTATTTGATGTGTGGGCCTGGAGCTGCAGCTCCATCCGCCCCATTGTTAATCCGGCCCTGGAGTTTCGGTACGCTGTACCTATGCATATTGATATTCTGTGCACCTTTTGAGTGTAATCTTGCTGTGTTGTAAGCGTACTACACCATATATCTTTTATCTTTTTTTTTCTGAGTTTAACCGCATCATAAAGTGGGAACTTATACAAGTATCAAAGACTAAAGTAAATGCTACGTGTTTTGAACCACTTCATCCTGTGTGAGTACGATACGTCTTTCGTTTTGGGAAAGATGAAGTTGAAGTATCTGATTTTGTCGGTTCACACTGGGTGTTAAAGCTAAAGATACCTTTATGAGCCTAAGGGACCTCATCACTATGTGAGTTTAGGTACGCTATACCTGTTATATGGATTCAGCATAAGTCCCCCATGACTTTATTCTGACGCACTTAACATTTAACACTTAGCTAGCTTATCACTATGAAATAACCACACGGACACCAACAGCTAGATTTAAAAGGTCAAACTAGTATTTATTGTTTGATGACCTGTCATTTAAACTAAATATTGGAGGATGGCGAGAAAAGGCGCTACCAACTCACCAGCACCAGTCAACTATAATAAACCAGTAAAACTAGGAGGGTACTCACAACCGCCTCCTTAAACATAACCCGCACTGTGCAGGACTCACCCCCCTTACTCTAGCAGAGCCTTGGACGAACCCGCAAGGGAACATCCGTAGTCCACCCGCAAGGGGAGGACACACTCGCTGTTCTATCAAAAGGGGGTGCCCCACAGTGACCACTTATGTAACTTTGACCGCTGGCTGGTAGCGACTTTCCGCCACAACAAGGATTTTCAACAAAAAAACGCAGACCGCCATCCAACCAAAACCAAAGAAAAAAAAAACTCAACCTGACAAAACTCGAAAGATACTCTCTAAAAACACACCAGGGGAAAGGTGAACACCATCCTCCCCATAAAACTGCACATTGTGAAGAACTAAAAGCGGGTGCCTAACAACCAAACCCCCTATCGCTTGCACATACACTGACACCGCAGAATTAACTTTCTTCCTAGCTTTCTCAATTGCCGAAAAAACGAACAGCACCCTGCCAGTGAAAACGGGGCACTATGTCAGACCATACAACTGTCACTAGGGGCCAGGATGCTCGCAACGCGACCAAGTCCGCTTTGATACTCAGGATGAGGTCGATGCCTTTGACTCGACCCATATCATTCCCCCCGAGGTGAATGACAATCCAGCCAGGCCGCCCCCACCTTCGTTCGTGGCGAAACAGCAGGCGAAGTAAACCCAGCCAACGCAAACCTCTAACACCCAACCATCTGACTACCTTGTCCCCAAAGAAATCGCACGTTCGTCTTGCCATAGGATGCCTCTCCGCCCAAAAAATGTAAGAATGGCCAATAAGCCAAATCTGAACCGAGACATCCAAAGCAGCTGCAAAAGAAAATTCCTACCGTCAGCAAATAATTGTAATTCGGCCCTCTCGGAGGAAAATTTAAAAATTCACTTCACACCCTCCATTCCTGAACGCTAGACGTTCAAGAACGACGGGTAAAACGCGTTTTTGGGTTTGCGCAACAGGCACAACAAATCAAAACCCAACATCTGAACTCCCCAAAAGCAA